>NW_024349800.1:64195734-64384560 GCF_902729225.1 Pteropus medius | reverse complement strand
AGATCTCTAAGCCAAAAGTACATCAAGTCCCCAAGAAACAGCAAAAACATGTCATTGCTTTTCAGAAACCGTGCTAGTGTTTCATGACCTTCCTTAAAGATAATGTTCTCACGATTAATTTATGAATAGCCCCCCCCAACATGCACAACAGGTTCCATGCAAATTCTTGAGCTTTTAAATTATACTGTTAATGAAAGCAAATAAAGGCAGTTAAAAGGCAATTTGCTCAATTGGTGTTAATATTTAAGCACAGCATGTGTAAAAACAAGATCACAGAATTCAGTTTTTACCAAGAAAAGTTTAAAGCAACTTCATTTCCAAAAGGTCAGACATATTACCAAGAATCTTTTTTTCTCTCCTCTTCAGCATCAGGTAATGAGGCTTTTTATTAAGTAAATATTTCACATTAACCTCATCAGTTTCTATCACTTAGAAATTCCAATCTATAAAATCAGACCAGTTTAATCATGTTTAGATTAGATCCTGCATCCTGAAGGCAAACTAAATTGTTTACATCTTCCTTCTCCTTGGTACACTCAAGCATCAAGATTCCAAGACGTCACAATAGAGAGGTCTGTGCTGCCTCTTTGGTACTGTGGTCTTCTCTGATGCCAGATCCTTATTCCTAGAATCTGCACTAGCGAAACCAACACACCAGTCTTGGCGTCTCTGCCAAAGCTCTTAAACCAGCCTCACACAAAAGTCCTAAAAGTTACTAACTGGGCAGCAGTGGTTGCTGTGGCTTTAACTGGTGTGTGCTTAGATTCCCCTACAAAAGAGAAAATTATCCAGGTCAGATCAGCAATACATAACTCCCTCCTGATGACCTCAGATCACTCACCATTTTGGGGGTCTGCACACGAGTTGCTACAGAAGACCGCTTTATGCCCAGTCTTCCAATTTAGGGTCTGGGTGAGGTACCCAGAATCTCCCAGAAAGCCTGAGACCCTCAAAAGGGAAGAAAAAGGAAAGCAGACACAGTGAAGGGCGCCAGCCTTTTTGTGACACCCAGGTCCCTACCAAGAGCCCTAAGCATCTCTCCACCACGCACAAACACACATAATTCTCCCACAATCTTAATAACCCTTCTCTGGGAGTCTAATCCCCTCAAAGCACAGGTTTTCAAAGTAGAATGATTTTGACTATGACGCTGAAGGCCCTGAAGTATCTGACTGGGTAGGCACCCTGCAGAAGTCCTCATGTGGCTGCACCAACTCTTGCCTGCAGTCCTGGCTCTTCTGGAACACCTCGCTTTCCCTCGCTGCTCTGCCCAGCTGTTCAACTAAACCATGACTTCCACGCTCTCATTCACTCTATCACACTGTCTCAGAGAACTGAGTACCCAAAGAGAACAAGCCAGGTCTCTCTACACCTACTCCATGAAGGAGCCAGAACCTGCCCTGGCCTCTGCCTGGGAACCCACTGGAAGAACAGCCCCAACAGTCTCTGAATTCACATGCTAAAAATCTCCCCTCCCTTCCTCTTTCTTCTCTCCCCCTACCCCCAACAGGCTTATCCCCAAACCATTTCTATTCGATTAAGGGGACTGGCCTCAGCAAGGATGTTTACATTAGGCTTACTTCCAGGCCATAACCCGTCCTGAGGGAACACATTCCTGATCAGGGCAATGGAAAAAAACTATGCAAAACATCTGGGCCTCTCTGTGCTCCCAACTCCCAGACTCCGAGGAACTCCATCAACCTCCAGATCTCTCCAAGCATGAATGGCTCCAGGGCATAGGGGACAGGGCCCTCCTTCAAGGGTCCTGGATGCCAAGGAAAGCTACAGACATTTTCGGTCTAGCCAAATTCCTAAGGAAAAGATATCACACCTCAAGGCACAAAGAACCAATCACACTCACCACAAACCGGCTATTACTTCTGGGGAACCAGCACCTTCCAAGCCAGTCAGCAATGGAACAAAGTTCCTTAGACAACTGCCACATTCATATGGAGACCTACCAAAAGGCCAACATGAGTTTCTCTAGAAGAAAAAACGGGCATCTTGATGATGGGGAGGCACCCTACACTCTTCCCCTCTTCCATATGGTCCTCCCAAAGCCTCCTCTCCCCCAGTGCCAGGTCTCAGCTCCATCAAGCCTGTCATGGGTTAAGACAACATATGTGCCCCATCTTCAGCACATAAATGGGACTGACCCACCGAAGAAGCAAACATGGAAGGTAGGTGTATAACTGCAGTTTGGTGAAGCCAGTTCTATCTGGGTGCCCTTGTCTACCCATCAGCGCTGAAGCCAGCCTATCCTAACACCCAGAAAAAAATCCAAGAAGGCATTAAGAGCACAGGCTAAGAAACTAGACAAGCCTGTGTTTGATTTTCAGCTATGCAACTTAAAAGCATGGGCTAAATATCTAATCTCTTTGAACTTCTCATGCATCCAAATGAGGTTTCTTATCTGTAACACCAGGATGCTCAAGGCCTGTCCTGGGGATTGAATGAGGTACTATATACTATATACTAACGGGAGCTCAGAGCCTGCCACACCACAGGTGGTCCACCCACAGAAGCCATGTCCCCCGTGTAAGGAAACTGACCACCACCCTCCACCCACCCTTCATCAACCCCTACTGGCAATTTCCCAATCACTGAGGTGTCTTTTAGACAGTTCGGTAGGGAAGGGTAGGGGGAAGGGAGGAGGAGGGAGACGAGTGCAAAATTTCACCATGATGTTAAAGAGAACTCCTTCCAGAACAGAAGGCGGAGAGCCATGACTGAGGAGACCCATAAATAAGCACACGGACATCAATTCCACTCTAAAAATCAGATACTGTGACAGCTTGTACAATAATAGAAGCTGGCTTACTGATTCACTCAGGGCTTTTTGAAAAAAGGGAAAAAGACAAGGAAAAAGATTCCTAAGATGCTGGAGATGATAAGTGTTCTAGCTCCTGGGCCGTAAGACTTGCGAGCCACTTGCTAATGGCTCCAACTACTTAGTACAGTCATCTGCTCTCTGTGCCCCCAAGTTGTCAGGGCCGGGGGTTCTCAGAGCTAAAACTGGCACCAAAAGACCATCTGGGGATGGCTTCTCACACACAGAGGTTTAAATAGCTCAATGAATGAACCCAGGAATGAATGAATGATAAAGCCGTATGGTCCCCGTCAGCCTCTGCTCTCACCAGCAGCATTCAAAACCCGTGCAGAGTCTTCTACGATGAATGCTTCCTAAGTACAAAGCAATGATAATAATACTAAAGGTGGGAGGTAGAAAAAGGATCCTATTACAAGAAAGGCAGACTTTAACAAAATCTAGTCCATCTCCTGCTATATTCTCTATTCATTCCAGGTTAATTTGAAAATCTCTCTCCCCAAATAGGACAGAAAACAAACAGAAAAAAGTGTTGCACTGCACACTACCTCCAACCTCCAGCCCTCTCAGTCGAGCTCCGTTCTCCTTCAGAAAGCATCTATCTCCAAGGTCACTTTTACGAACACAATATGGAATTGAGATTATGTAGTTCTCCCATGATGCGCATGTATATATCGACATCACACAGTTGAGAAAAAGTCAGTGTTACACACTCAGCTGCAGGAAAGAAACTGTCTGTTAGTCATTTCTAATAGCTATACAATTGTTTTTCCAGGGTGGAAATTTTTACCACTGCGATCACTTTGGTGGACTCAAAAATCTGTTCTTTGGAGAAGAGATGCTGTCAGAGAGAGGATCCCTTTGAAAAGTGACCTGCAGCACAATACAGACAAACCCTTGGCAGAGTCGCAGAGAAACGACCTAGGATCTCATCACCAGGGAGGCCACACCCTAAGAAATCAGGCTTAATCTGATGAGAGAGTTAAATCAGATTTAAGCGCAATGTGTTTTATAGTGTACACTACAAAGTCTATAAAGCTCTTCCCTGGACATCATCGGAACCAAAATATGATGGCTACACAAGCAGGCTTCAAGGCAGGTGAGTGAGTCACATGACTCCCGATGTCCCTTCCGGGACCTGGATCATAATCCACCAGTGAAAAATCCAAGAAGGCATGAAGCTCACAAAACAACAATTAATTAGTCCGGCAAGCAGAGCTCATTCAGGCTCCAACCCTCACTGGCAATGAGACCTTGGGCAAGTCACTGACCCCTCTGAGGCTCCATTCCCTCTTCTCATCTACAAAATCAAAGTGACCGCCAGGATCCCTTCCACCACATGGCACGTGCATGTATCTCTATGTGCACTCTTGCCCTTCCCCAAGCCCAACTGGTGAAGAAAAAGCGTGTCATAACGACTGTGCTTTCAAAAACCCATCTGCTGGAGTGACTGGGCTATGAGGGCTGGTATAAAGGACAAAATTCTGGGCTTCGAGGAACCTCCAACAGAAAAGTGGACAGACCAAAGACATGAAGAATTCACAACACTTTGGATGTTGGTAAGGGCATAAGATGGAATGAGAAAGAGCTAAATTTCTTTTCAGTCAGAGGAGAGGAAATGGTAAAATCGACCCTCAGGCTAATTCACACAGGCTTCTTCTACTGAAATGGCCAAAGGAAATCAGGACATGTTAGGACTTTGTCTTCTTTTTCATTTTCCTATATAATCCACCACAATGATGCTTTTTAAAAGGCAACAACAGGAGTAGGGGCCCCACGACCTCAAAAGAGAGTAGATTTAGTCATAAAACAGACCAGGGCGAAAGGATGAGCGCCTTCTCTTCACAGAAGCGGTAGCACATTCAAAAGAAGCGGCTGCGGTATCACAGTGTCACTGCGGACAGCACTCCCTCGGGGGAAAGTGGAGGCAGACGTGCCACCCGGACCAGCATTTTCCTCCCAACAACCCTCTCCTGTGAAAGGTGAATGCAGACTGGAGGGGTGGCGGTGGAGGAGGGGGAGAGTGAGGGGAAAGGAAAACATTATGCAATATTAGAATGCTACTTTTATTTTAAAAGCCATCATGTGTAAAGCATTAGTGTTTTTGAAATTGCATTCTTGAGTTAATTAAATGGACAATCTTTTATACATAAAAGTGAAAGAAAGCAATTAAAAGCTAAATGAAGAAAAACCGCCTTCCCCTGGTGATCTGGGCTACCCCAAACCCTCTGTATCACATAGAGCAAAGACAAGGATCTCCCAGCACCACTGTCCAAATGTCTCTTTTATGGCACCCTCGGTGACAGTTCGAGAAGTATTTGTCTTCTAAGTTTACCTATGAGACTGTCAGGATATGAGGAGGAGAGGACAGCCAGAGACGGAAAAAACCTCACTTAAGCAAGTTTATAAACAAACAAGGGAACCCAGAGAGAGGCCAGATTTTGCCTGAATGAAACCTAGATACCACACCTCTTTTCTATCGCCTGCGCCCAAATAAAAGCCACACCCAGGGTTTCACCCAAGATCATTAATTTAGAGTTTTGGGCTGTCCAGCCAGCCTCAGCTCACAGGCTTGTTGTAAGAATCAGAGGAGTATATTCAGATTACAACAAGAGAAACTAAGATTAGTCATCAGGAGGAATTTCCTAAATGTACTGCTATGTCCACTCAGCAGGTGTCAAAACACCAAGTGATCTAAGTTTTTACAGATGTGTCTTCCCCAGATGGATGGATGGCTACAGGTAAAGCTGCTAGCTCACTTGGCAAAACAGGTCAAGAAAAGTCAAGCATGGCTGTCAGTGTGATAACCGACCTTGATCTCAGGGGAAACGGTAATGACAAACTCCCTTTCTGATGCCCACATAGACTTAATTTTGTTACTCAAAGTAGTTAACGTTACTCTGGTGCCCCTACAAGAACGTCTTAATGATAAGAGACACTACTTTTCTCTTTGGTGTCAGCAAGAACAAAAGCAAGAATTAGTCAGTTCGAAGAACGGCTTTCCAATGGAAACACAGATGCAGAAGCTAGAATGACATTCTCTGTTTTGGAGGCCAAGCAGGCTGAATCCCACAGTGAATTGTTCCCAGAGTCCAGGCCTCCTGGCTCCCAGACAACACCTCCTACCTCTTGGCCTTCCAGGAGGTCCAACCCTTCATTGAATCTGACAGTCATGCCCAGATTGATTTTTGAGAACGCACGGCAAACCACAACAAAACAGCACTAATCCACTTTCCTGTCCCAACTCACCTTCCACCCTGGTAATACAGAGCTTCCTAGGGAACAACACTGGCTGCCAGCTCCTCCAGGGTATTTTCCTTGCTCTTCGTGCTTTGGGAAAAGGGGTAGGTGGAAGAAAAGGCAAAGCAGAGATGGCCAGGCCCAGAAAGAGGAAGAAATGCTTAAATCTTGGGTGCTAGAAGTGAAGGCTATTACCCTTCACCAGCCGTGTCCTTCCCTAGCTAGTGGGCCATGTCTATGGGACAGCACATGCCCGCTATTTACTTACAAAGCCATGCTAAACCAAACCACTACCTCTTCTGCTTCCATCATTTTCACCTTCAAAGTAGGAATTCTTGTGGGGCTGAAGAGTAGAATATTGTTAGTTCCCAGTTTTCTATATATATATTCAACCTGGGACAAGACAGAAAATCTAAACCTCTACCTAATCCAAAGAGCTCATGGTGCTGCAGAGGTATCCATTTGGTTTCTGCTCCCATCCCATCTCCCCTTGGCAAATGAGCTCACACTGGGCACCCTGACCTAAACGCTGGTCTGAAAGAAAGGAGGATGAGAAAAGAGAAGAAACTGATGTGGACATCCCACAAATTCAATTATTCAGCCCACACACGAGAAAGAATAGTTTGTTAAATTTCTCTTTGATTCCCCAGGCTCCAAACCCACACACTGGCGTCAGGGAGGGGTGTTAAAATAAGCCACCGAAATGAAGTTCCTTTGCGCCACCCCACCTCAGGCGCCCACATCCCCCCTTTGAGATAGAAAGCCCAGCACGGTCTTCGCCAGCCAGACCCTCCCTCTGTTCTGCGGCCGAGTTCACCTTGGGCCCCACTTCTGGAAAGGAATTCAGGATGGGTTAACGCTACCTCTATCTTTACCCCGCATCTCCTAAACCATCTGATAAGCGCTAGAGAAAACATCCTGTGTACAGAGGTTGAGATGCTGACACAGGGTGGGGGAGCACTAACGACACAGGGGCCGTGAGGAGTTAGTTAATCCCCCGAGAGATAGGGGCCCACTCTTTGGAAAGTTAAGAGAAAGCAAAGAGAAGTAAGATTCCACCGGCTGTTACATGTGGTTATCAAAACACAAACGCAAGTAGAGCCTTCTATGTCCCAAAGTTAAAAAAAAAAAAAAAAGCCAAAATTTCTTTCAGTCCCAGCAGACGGTACACACTAAGAAGTGAAAAAAAAAAAAAAATGTGTGTTTAAGCAGAATGCTCAGCCAGCCCCTCAGAGCTGGTGCGGCCCCTGCCCTCTGTGCTCATCACCGAGTTCAACTATGCTTTGGTCTCAGGCTCAGCAGTGAGGGTGTCAGGGAGTCTACTTTCTGAATTCCCGTCATTATCTAATTTCCCTCCTTATACAGTCCACTTGGCTCCCTCCTTCCTTCGACTCAGGGCCTTGGCCTAAAGGCAGGAGGATGCTCTTGATGACCTCGAGGTTCTTTCAGCCCCTACATTTTAACCTCTTTCAGCCCCTACATTTTAACCTCAATAATCAAAGTATTATGGCTCCAAGCAGGAATAATTATCAACACAACAAAGTGCCATTTTACGGATCTCCAGTTTCAGCATCATCATCGGTAGAATACTGTTTGTCTCGATTAGGTCTTTTATTGTTCCCAGCAGCTGAGAGGAGCAAGACCTAACAGTTTGGAAAGGCACCCACATTGATTGGATCTGTTGATATGGGTGCTAGCAAAAAAAGAGCTTTGGCTGACTCGACTGTCCCCACCTGACAAGCGGCTGGCATTGGGGGCTATGATAAATGTTGGGGAACATCAAAGGCTTCAGGCTTGAGAAGGGAATCACAAGAAAAGCTCCAGGAATGGCTTTCCTAGAACTGCCCTAGGCTCTCCTGCCTATAAAATTCTCCAGGTACCCAATAAATAATTAAATGACTGTTTACCTCTTACTCAACCACGACTCAGGGATACGAGACCAACCTCAGAGCTATCAGCAAGAACCATGCTTCTTCCTCCATGTGCCAAGATCATCCCAGAAACACTCACCACAGCATTTCCCAACTGGTTCACTTCCAGAAAGACATGAGGTGGGGAAGGGGAAGAGAGAAAAAATGAGAACAACTGATTCCACCTTTTTCCTCTAACCACTCTTACTGCCGCTGTGATGGATGAGGAGCGTGATGACGAATGACAAACCTTTCTCTTGAAAACCCCAGAGTGAAAAATTCACCAAGGATCCTGAGGACAGTCCATGCATAAAAGGCGAGGGCATATTAGGAGTAGCAGTTGAGCAGTCTCGAACCCCAAGGAGTTTCAAACCCAAACGTGGCCGCCAATAACACACCAGGGCTTTACAGCCACAATTAGAAAGCTTTCCCAAAACATTTTTAAGGATTGTTTTTCCTGGAAAGGGAAATGGCCACTGAGAGCAAGTCCACATGAAGCAGCTGTAGCCTGTGTCTCCTGTGAGTGAGGACAACCAGCCATCATCGGTGTTCAGCGCCAACCCCAACATGCTTCACAAGACCTACAACAGAGCTGAACACAGATCACCAAACCAAAAGAAGAGGTTCCTGATGCTGAGGCCGAAAGCCAGGGAAAACGTGACCATCCTAGGGACTTTTAGTCCCTGGGAGCAGCCCCCAGTTTCATAAGTAAGAGAAATTAAAAGTCGCTGGGAAGACCTTGCCCTCTTCCCATCAGGGCACCACCAGCTCCTTTCTCAGCATGATGTATGTAAAAACAAGCCACAGATACATGAATGTATCTCCACTGTGTGCGGTGACATGAAAAATACAAAGAAATAAAAAAGCAGGCCCTCTCAAAAAGAGAATGGAGGATGAGGGAACTAACATTTATTGGACACTGTAATAATATCAAGGAGATCTACATGTTTTTTCACTGGATCTTCACAATCATCTTGCAAATTAGTTAATATCATCCCCATTTTACAGGAGCCTCGGAAGTTTAAGTGATGTGTGAACAGACACACAATTTAAAAAGTGACCAAGCTCTCAATCTAGGTCTATGTCGACTCCAATATTTGGCCTCTTCCTACCATATCACATCATGTTTCTCTCTTCAGTCACTCAAGTTTCCACTGAACTCTCTCAAATAAATCTGGTTAAACAGACAAATTAATCACTCTAAGAAAACATGTCTCTATAGCCCCAAAGAACATCAATGCGAGCTAGAGAATGTAAGAAGGGCTGGATCATGACTGAGTGAATAGTCTAAATCTCTCTACAAGAGGTAACTGTCCAAAATAAACAAAAACAAAGAATCAAAAGCCCCAGCTTGCAATGTTCGGGTGGTAAGGGTCCCTCTGGATCCCCCGAGGCACTAGCTGACGTGCATATTTCCTCATTAAAAACTGTCTAGGGTCTTTCACCATCCCAGGGGTCCTTCCAGACTTCTAAGTTAGCATTAAGTTTTGTGAGGAAGCAGACAACCATCACCTGGCCTCACTCTGAGTTTATAATGATCCCAGCTTTATAAAAGGTTAATAATTTCATAAAGCTAAATGTGCCGTATCTCACAAAAGGGTCTATCAGAAAGGTCAGAGTCACTTCAGTTCTCGGCTCTCCTTGAGGATTAAAATCTCCCGGAAAACTAAAATAACTAGAAGGGTTCTCGTCAAGTTTCATCTTTTCCAGTCTGTGGCTGAGTAAACTCATGAGGACACAGGCCACCTGGCCAACATCTCCGAATTCGCACACTGCTCTACGACCGTACTGTACTCCCCTGACAAGCAGGCTGAAATACTTGCTTGACTTAGTAGTCTTGGTTTAAACACTTTTATCATCCATACAAACCAGAATTATAAACATTAAATAAATATCAAATATGCAGTAGCCTCCTCAAAATAAGTCAACTATCACACCTACTGTATCACTGGGGAACAAAGGGGGGCCATTTTTTTACTTGAATTTGTGGACTGCGAGCCTTTCAATCAGCTGCACAGACACAGCTTCAGTCTCCCTGCATTTGGACTGGTGTAGCTCAGGTCACCAAATCCTTCTCCAAGCCACCGCCGTCCAGTTTTCAGTGTCACCTTGGGCTGAACCTGAACAGAGAGAGATGGCTGGATAAGCCACTTACTATCGCACGGAAAACAGAAAGGAAAGCAATACTTTGCCACTACTAATTAAGGAAAACCTGACAATCTGGGTTAAAAAACACACTAACAAAAATCAGGTCTCAGAATATATTAGTGTCATTAAGAGATCATCTCCCTAGTTCTCGGGAATCCTAGTGCAGGGTGCCAGCTCAATAAGCGAGCTCATGTTTCTTTTTAAAACTTTAACTCACTTTTTGGCAAAACAAAGAACCGACTGCTTATGTGAGTCCATTTGAAGCCACAGAACACTGAGGCGGAGACAGCTGAATACGTCTTAGAAAGGTGCAGGAACGCAAGAAGGGCAGGTACTGTTGGCGCCCCCAAGTACACCTCACAGTACGTTTTACACCCTGCCACCCAAATGTGCTTGAAAATTTATCTTATACTACTGAATCTCCAAGGCAAGAAAGAAGTCATATCATTGCTGCTCTTTTCCAAAATGGAAGTCCAAGTGAGGATCCGGGCCGCCTTCCTACTCTCTCCAAAGCTGACTGCCTCATACCCCTCACCCTCCAACACGTATGTGTGTGTGTGTGTGCGCGCACGTGTGCACACACACCTCACACTCACACTCTCTCATTCACCTGGGTTGACACTGTGCAGCTCTAATAACCACTGAGTCTCCAGCAGACCAGGTCACAAGACAATAATATCATCCATTAGTTAAAATAAAACTCCACTGGAGACTTAGGTTAAAAATGCTTATTTAGCAGCAGTGGGGATAGCTATGTTTCTTGTTGCTTTTTGTTGTTGCTGGGAAAGCACTTATCAGGGAAGATCAGGAATTCGAAGAGAATGGAACTGGTATAAGCCAGGTACCCAGAGAAGAAACAAATCTAAACACATAGACCTCCTTATTATAAGCTACACTTCTTTTAACTGACCATATCATAAACGCTATAAAAGAGATTTATGATACATATATTTAGAGTCCCAGAGTATCTGCCTCCCCTCCTCAAGGGGGAAAAAAAAAATCCCAGGCTGTGAGACCACTGTTTAGAAGTACAATTCCATACTTAGAAAAACTAAAATCAATATCTGTTGTAGCACCTCTCTCTCCCCCAGTAAGATCATGGTTGTTTTAGGAGGATACAAGCTTCTGAAATGCAGCCTTAACAAACAGAACATTGCTCAACTGTTCCAGAGGCAGGTGTCATAAACAAGCAGCCACATGGCAAACATATTGATTTCCCAGCCCTTATCTCACAGCAACCAGTGCTCAGTTACCAGGCTACTTTAATATGTAATTTACTGCAGGGAAAGGAGAGCAGGGCCCAGGATGTCTGAAATATTTACTGGAGAATTCTGGAGGCTTCCCACGAGGGGTGTCTATGTGTAAGCAAATAGGAAGAATTCTGGGTCGGAAACCACAAATTCATTAGCATTTCCAAACTGGCTAAGGAAATGGCTGGACCCACCCCTCTTGCCCTAGCCAAGAACCAATTACTCTGGCACTACCGATCTTCAACTATGTTTACACTATGAAAAATCCAGCTCATCTCCACCTTATTTAAATACAGATGTTTAATTTCTGCCAAAACAGTACAAGGAAATTACCTCAATCTATCTTGCGGGTTAAAATGGACTCTTCACCTCTCAGCCCACCTGACTCAAGATAAAAATAAAGAGGACAGGGAGGCTAGGATTTCAAAAGCTCCAGTGCTGGTTTCTGCAGGACTTGTGAGAATGTTGAGAGTCTGTTGGGGTTTTTTTTTTTTGTTTTTTTTTTGTTTTTTTAAATCAGACTTTTTATACATCCCAAGCTGCAAAACACCAAAAAAGAGCCAAAGCTAATTAAAAGCAATCAATGTATAGTTACATTAAGTGGGAAAGAAGCTCTGTGTCTGGCGTTAAAGGTTGTAGGTTTAAAATAAACCTAGAAATGCCAAAGTTAAGCTTTTCCAGCTCAGCGCCAATGCGCCCACACGCCTGGTACTATATATACGGTGAGCCCCATACCTTCAGATGCTGCCCATTAAACCCTCAGCAGTACAAAACAAGGCCGCTGGCTGCGATGCCACCACCAGGCAGAGGAATCATCCATCTCTAGAACTTACACTTTCATCTTGAGATTTTAACTTATTTGGGCATAAATTTCCACTTTGATTTTCCTTAGGAGTTTTTAAATTTTCATTTACATAAAAACCAAACTAAGAGGAAGAGAAAAAGCTGAAAAAGTTTCTGTTTAGAAGCTACATCCGCAACCAGTTGCGAGGGACAAGGCACACCACACGTGGTGAACATAAAGCCTCTAAAAACCTGACCACATAGGTACCAAGCCTAAAAACATAAACACCTCTTCCATAATTTTCAGAAATTTTGCAAAACGAGAATGAATTTCCTCCCTCGCTGAAACCTCCTCGTGTTGAAAAGCCACAGACATTTTAAAAAATGATTTAAGTAGGAAAAAAATCATAGGGGAAGATTTTCCTCAGACTTCCGTCTGGGAAGAGGTCAACTAGAGAAAGTCTCCAAAGCCAAAAATGGGGAGACTTCTCTAAGATCACGTGAGTAAGTAAGAACATGCAACCTCAACAAGTAATCATAA
This sequence comes from Pteropus medius, assembly GCF_902729225.1. Classification (NCBI taxonomy): domain Eukaryota; kingdom Metazoa; phylum Chordata; class Mammalia; order Chiroptera; family Pteropodidae; genus Pteropus; species Pteropus medius. Next base: position 64,371,861 of record NW_024349800.1, on the reverse strand, counting down.
CACCTGAGAGGCAGCATCTAATAATAACTTTACCTAGGTAACAACAGCAATGATGGTTAAAAGGTAACGCTGGGCCAATGACTGATACTTAGCCTATAACTGTTTTTTTATTTATTTAGCAAAGGTTTTTTAACAATATCACAATTAACATAAAATGCTCTTTACCGTGGTAAAATAGATATAATGGAGTATACTATTTTAATCATTTTTAAGTATGCAATTCAGTGGCATAAGTACATTCACATTGCTGTGCAACCATCACCACCATTCATCCACCATTCGTCCACAGAACATTTTCATCATCCCAAACTGAAACTCTGTATCCATTTAACATTAACTCTCCATTACTCCCTCTCCCCATCCCCTGGTGACCTCTATTCTATTTTCCATTTCTATGAATTTGCTTCATATAAACACTGGTACCTCATATAAATGGAACCATACAATACTTATTACCCTTTATGTGTGGCTTGTTTCAATTAGCATAACGCCTTCAAGGTTCATCTACACTGTAGCATGTGTCTAAGTCAGAATTTCTTTCCTTTTTAAGGCTAAGTAACATTCCATTGTATACATTTACCACATTTTTTATCTATCCGTTCATCTATCAATGGACATTGGGTTGTCTCCATCTTTTCTGTTACTGTGAACAATACCGCTATGAATAAGAATGTACAAGTCACCTATTTAAGTCCCTGCTTTCAATTATTTGGGGTACATACCCAGAAGTGGCACTGCTTACAAAAAGATAATTTTGTTCCTTTAAAAGAAAGCCATCATTATCATTTGTGCTTTGACATCCAACACCTTCATCAGAACCAAAAAAGAAAAAAAGATAGAATTTGGCTGGAAAAGTAAAGTCTGCAATGTTGCTGAAGCAGAAAGCTACCCAGAGAGTGAGTCTGTCCACCGTCACAAAAGTGCCTGTGAAGGGCTACCCATATCGTGCACCAGGGGCTGCAACCCAAACCCCTCACTTCCTCATTTGACGGGGGGTAAGAGTTCTGCATTCAACACAAGGAGTGAGCATTGATAAAGGAAGGATTTGTAAAGTACAGGGAATGCAACTGAACAGCTTAATGAAATATCTCAATAGGCCATTACTGCCTGGCACCTTTATGAGCCAATGTTAAAACAGGCATGTTTTTTGCCGCGACCTTATTTAAACCTGCCAGGGTCTCACTGAACTAGGCAGCTCATGAAAACTAGCATGCTCACATTTTAGGACATGCAAGCATGCAGGAGACCAGTTTTCTCATCTCCCAAAAGCTTAATAACTTAAAATACCAAGAAAAAAACTGCATGTATACCTTTAAGATAGGTATAGGTTTATGCTTTACCACAAATCAGAAATAACAGATAATCCAAACCTTCCAAATTTCACTGAAAACCAGGACCACATTAGCTCTCTACTATCCAAAGCCTGCCAATGTATATGCAGAAGTTCAACTGGAGATAAAAACTAAGACAAGAGAGAAGGCAATTTTAGGTTTCTCCAAGGAAGTCTGCAGCTTTAATATTAAAAATGTCCCTAGGATGTTCAAACCATGAGGAATTTACTTTTTCATAGAACGAACTTTTATTTTAAACTTTTTTTTTTTTAATACAGTGTCTTAAGTAGATCTTTTGGAATTTACAAGATAAATACTGGTAATTTGATTCTTATCTTCTCTAAATCCAATTCTAAGCCAATTTTGTGTAAAGGACACTAATTATAGCCTACAGGGAGAGAAAAGGTAACCTACCAGAGAGAATACACTTGAAACATTTAAAAGGCTACGGGACCCTGAAAAGTTAAATAGATTTCAAATCTATTGGAGTAAGAATAATAATTAGTTAAATGGAAATTATTCTCAGGCCCTGGTCTACTTACCACGGACATTTTAGAGTCTTGTCAACACAGTGTCCAAATGTGCTTAGGCTAAAAAGACCTGAGTTTACTCTCTCCCCCTCAGGCCTAGGCCTAGCAATTGTTGTAAAAGATCCAGCCTTGGGCGGAGGGAATCAGATCTTCTTGCAAAGGGCTGAATTCTGCCCTGTTCACGGGTCTCTTTCTCCCTGGCTGTGTAAGGAACTGGTTGTGTAAGACGCTGTGCTTTTTCAAGCTAAACTCCAAAGACTGCAGCGACAGTGACTGCGGAGTGTGTGTATGTGCACTGTCCTTCTTCACCACTTCTACCCCCTTCCTGTTGTTTTTCTTGGCCTTGGTCACAAGATAGTCGTGCTAAAAGGATGCCATAAACCCCATCTGATGTTTCTGGCAGCTTTAGAGATGGTGAAACATGCCAAGAGGCCCCATGTCTGTGGAGTTGAGCCACAGTAGCCCGCAGCCTGGTGCAATGGGTGCACTTCCCTGGGGGGCTCTGGACTCATGGAGCACACAGGCTGGGTGAGAGATCAGTGAAACATGCTAGCAGGCCTTGGTCTTTAGGAACCTTTGCTTCCACCTGCAGATACTTAATGAGCTGATGGCTCAAAACATCTCACCTGAATAGCTTTCATTTCAGGACCTCTCCGAGCACTTGAAGCCCTCTGGTCGGGAACCTTGTATACCTGACTGAGGGGCAAGCAGGCCTGAAATCCAGCCCCATCTAGCTCACCAAGTCATGGGTCCTGGAAGGAGACACACTCTCCTGCAAGAAAGGATGACTTTTCTAATTCACACAAAAGCGCCATGTGAACTACTAGCAGCCGTGCTTGAGCCCGCACAGAAACTTCCTGAGCAGCAATGGCTCTCTGGAGGTCACCACCTTCTTCCCATTGTCTGCATGCTCAAGTTTCCCACCGATACCCCTTGCCCCAAGTAGCTGGGTGCTCAAAGAGCCACAACACTGCAATCCAAGGGGTGTCCCCAGCCCTCATCAACAATGAAAGTAAACTTTCCAAGTGGCTTGATCCGATATCCAGTGTATAAATGAACCAACATCTCAGACTACCAGAGGACTAATTTGGTTTTGTTTTACTGAAAAGTCCAAAAATATTTATTTATTTTTAAGGGCCTATATTGAAAAGCTTAACTAGAGAAAGGCTCGGAGTCTGCATCAATGATATCATCACTATTCCAAACACACAAATACAGAAAATGTCTCTTGACAATGCGGGAACCATCCAAAACCAAGCCTTGCATATGACATACTATCCAAAGAGCTGGTGTGATGCCTTTCCTAAAAACCATCTGGAAAATGAACATTGTTTAAGTGGTAGAAATAAGGTTCTCCATTTTTCTTATACATTAGTCCCTCAGAGAAACCTGGCACCAGTGAAATCAGAGCTGGCTAAAAGGGAAAACTTCCTTTACTGTGTCTAATTTTTTTAAAGAGTCTGGCTGCTTCCAGCTGTGGGGACAGGACACAGAAACAGCCGGAGGCAAGTATACGGTAAAGACGTTTTCTGAGACTCTAATTTTGCATCTCAAGCCAATGCTCCATCATCCTCATTCAGGCCTTTCGCTCCTCTCCTTCCAGGAGTCTTCTTCTACCAGTTCCGTTGTTTATTAACGGCCTCTCTGGAAGATGGACAAGGACAAGACAGGGGTTGCCCCCCTTGGTAAGCACAGGGGAGGAAGCCGGGGCGGAGCGGGGATGCTGAGGACTGAAAGCCGAAGGAGACTAGCCCTTCTGTAGCTGGGAGACAGTAACTCCCATCCATGAATTGTTCACCACCCAGGGCTTCTAAGTGGCCCAAGACTCTCTGGTAGGATAGGCTGGAATTTAACCATTCTGTACCACCACTAACCTATGGCCCTGATTTTTGGTTCTAAAACATGGTTTCAAAGACATAATTGCAGGCAAAAACAAAAACACCCAAGGCTTCAACACCCATCTGGACTGAGCTACTACTGAATGTCAGAGCGATCAATGAAGAACACACTTGTTGGGCTTGTCAGAATTTACCAATGTAGGGCAGGCACTGGTGGTTTTTACTCTTCCTTTAAAGGGCAGTTCTGGGGTATGGTGTGGTATAGGAACGTTTTCATATATTCTACTCTCTCAAACTTTAATCCTTTGAATGTTCTTCTGGAAAATTTCTCTTCCTTCTATCACATAATGCAGACCAGAGGGTGACAAGTACAAAGAACCACAAGAGCCAGGGAAGGGTGGAAGAAAGATTGGGGGTGGGGGGGCCTAGAAAGTGAAGTCCCCAATTTCACTCTTCAGACTCATAGAGGAGCCGCAGCTTGGTCAGCTGGAAAGGAAAGAACCCTGTGCCAGCCAATCTCATAGGCGCTATGATTCCCCCATTTTAGAGATGAGCAAACTTAGGTTCAGAGGTAAAATGGGGAGTGGAGGAATCAGGAAATGGCAGCAACAAGAAGGCTTCAGAAGTTGTCCAAAAAGCTGTCCATGAAACTGCTCTTTGGAAAGAGGAGGGGGAGGGAGGAGTGGGGCCCCCTCTACTCTTTATCTCCAACCCATAGCTCACGTGAGGACGACGGGACCCTTGGAAGAAACATGAGGGAGAAAGGAATCAACAAAATAAGAGGATCAAGACAGCAGAGTGTTTACGTCACCCCAACCCTAAACCACAAAATTAGTTTGAGGGAGCCGCTTAGAGCTGTCTAAGCGCGCACATGCTCACGATCCCAGCAGCGGCCCCTGCACTCTTGCTCTTTCTTCCACCCCAGGCCAAACTGCCAATGACAAAAAGCCCCTTCAGGGCTCCGGGTGCCCCCACCTTTTGTAGCAGGCCCTGGAAGGCCTGAATGCACAAACACAGTACCCTTTCACGGCAGCCTCTTGGGGCTCCTATTTCACTAGGGCCGTGAAAGAGAGTACTGTAAATAAAAGAGGCCTGTTTGACCTGCCCCTCCAGCCCCCCAGACCCCCTCCTACTCTACTGTAACAGAGCTGCTGGTCAACACAGCCCCAGAGGCTCTGCTCAGGCCCACGGTAGGGATGTTAGTATCTTATGATAATATCTTATGATACTAACACTGGGCACCACGGGGCAGGAAGACAAAAGGATAAGACCCTGGCTGATTTAGGGGTGTCACTAAGAAGCAGCATATGGGCCTCATCAGTCCCAGTGACTTTCATAAATAGTTCCAGGAAAATCATTTCAGAACACCACTGCTTAACTGGTTTAGGAGAGGGGAAGGGGAGCCCATTTGGTTTTGTTCTCTTTGTCCAGCAAACTGGACAAAAACAAGAAGGGGTGTGGGCTGAGAGCCTGGAGTCCACCCTTGATCGCAGCCATAGGACAATGTCTCAGCAACTTGGAGAAGTGGATAGGAACTATGTCATACTAGGTATAGTCACAAACAAAAAAAAAAAGGAAAGATAAGATTTGGGGGAAGAAAAAGGGCACAAACAGAAATAGCGACTGAACTCGTATATACACAGAAAACACAGGTCAAATCCCTGGGTCCACTCAACCACCTACCGTCATCCCTCAGCATCAGCATTTACAGACGTTGGTGTGCAAAGGCTAAGGGCTAATTCTACTGGGCTTAAGGGGTAGAAGGGAAAGAAATGAGAAGACGGTAAAAGGCTCTTTATTAAATGTCCAATTGCCTGTCTTCAGCACTGCCAGGTAGGAGGATATACGGGCCTCAAGCCACCCCGTTATACCCACTGTGATGCTCACTGACACCATCTTAGAGATGGCAGGGAGTAGGGGAGGATGAAATCTGAAACTAGGAGGAGAAAACAAATAAGCACAAACAACAAGGATATATATACATTTTTCTTAAATTTCCCACAAAGATAAAATGTTGCAAAAAAAAAAAAATGCAGAAACAATCTGAGAGCTTGGTAGGGATGTTAGTATCTTATGAGAAAGGGCAGGGCAGAAACCAGGCACATACCCCTCTGCCTGCTGAGAAAGCAGTACTCTTGGACCTCAGCGACAGCCCAGGGAGGGCCCGCATAGCGTCCAAGAAAATGAAGTCCTTCTGTAAGTTTTAAAATGATTTTTCCTAGGTTTGAGGAATGAAAAACCATGGTTTGAGGTGTTCTCACCCAGACTCAGTCAAGCCCCAGACAAGGCCTCAGCAGTACAAACCCCAAAACTATCTTCTCACCCCCAGAAATTCTAGGCATTTCTGTGATGTGGGACTGGCAAGGGGAGCCTGGGAGCCCTCCGGCTAGGCCAGGAATCCTTACTTTGCTTCCCAAGCCACCAACAGCCTCCCAGGGCTGGCCAGACAAGGCTTCAACTCAGAGAAAACCACCCTCCCTGCACTAGGCCTCCAGGAATAAAGCCTGACCCTCTCAGGCCTCAGATAGTTGAGTGACAAGAATGGCCTCATCCCACAGAAAACACACCTCGCTAGTGAGCTGACACCACTCCCCCAACCATCCACAGCATATCCTGGCAGAGAACAGAAATTCAGAGGGAGCCACATTTAATGACTTAGAAGAGCCAATCTTTCACTCTGGGCCTCAGTTACTTGTCCATGAAATGGGCACGAGAATAACGACGCCACTTTTCTTGCCTGAAAGCTGTGGGCTGAACTAGATGACCTCCTCACGTGCCTTCTGGATCTAAGATCTTGATCATAGGAACAATCTCAGCAGCAAACAAGAGCAGCCAAGTGACCCAGAATTAGCCACTTCCTGCCCTGAGCCTGGCTGGCTGCCCCAGGAAGGCCCCAAGCAGAGTTACAGACCGGCACCTGCCATCGGGGTGTCTATGAAACTCCTGGACCTATACACTGCAAACGCCTTGGGATTTACCCACAAAGTATAAAGGAGGGAAAGGAGGGGCAGCAAGCCTCCCGGCCCTTCTCATCTCCAGATCCAGCTCACGTCCACCCCAGGTTCACAAATCCTGCAGAGAACACACAGCACTTTGACAAATGCAGATGCAGGACGGTAGCTACATCATCATCCCCTCTGCCTCCTCTCGAGATTATTCACAGCCTCTGTCTGTCTCTGTCCAAACCCAAGCTGCAAAGGGGAAGATTTCTAGGAGCCTAGAGAGGGCAGATTTCTGCCCTGGGTCTTGAGAATGAGAGGTGCCTTTACAATTCAACCCAATGAACACATCATGAATCATTATTACTCTACTACTTGCTGGTTGGGTACTGGGATAAAGAAAAGAAAAAGCCACAGTCCCTGGCCTCAAAGAGCTCTCAGTCTTGGCGTGGAAATAAATATAGTGGCACAGTAACTGCACTAACCAAGCAGAGTCCTTGTCTGCGTCCTTGCCCTCAGGATCTGCTCTTCCCACATCCTCTAATCCGCAGGAGAACCCAATGCTGGAGCCAGCAAATGTTCAACTCTTGAGTTCTGCCTCCCCTCCCAGCAAAGCTCTCCCTGATGGTTTTTCCTCAAGGACTCTTTTCTCATTGTGATGTGGCCCATTGGGTGGGCCCTTGGTGGGGATATAGCGGTGCAGAAAGGGGTAGGATCCAATTGTACAGTCTTTGGCTCTACGTAGTCATCTCACTGTCACCTGGCTGGTAAACACAGGCAGGGGTATATTACTACCTGCACCTCTACAATAAGGCATTGTGCGAATGGCCCCCTGGCTACCTCCCTTCACACAGCATTAAGACTCCCCATCCTTCACTCCCCACCTGGACTATTTCTGTCATAATAAAGATGCCAATTAGGACAAATTTTCCAGTCATCAAAAAAAAAAACCAAAGACATAAAAAGAAAAGATAAAAGAAAAGGTTCCAAAGGGAAGATGGTTCTGCTTTGACGGAATCTGGGCTTGCTTCTAGGTCCCCCTTACTACCCACTTTGCCCTAGTGGTTAACCCTTTAGTACCATAATGCAAAGACTCAGAAGGCCCAACCCACCCCCGTGCTTCATAGTAACATAGCTATCCATTAGAAAGCTTCCAATTCACCAAAACGACAAGATTCATGGAATGCCTTTGATGTCCATGGCACTGCGCTGGACTCTGTGGACAGAGGAGTGGGGGAGGGATGGCTATGTAACTGAGTAGGACCCAGATCCTACCCACAAAAACCGAGGGTGTCACAGGAAAGAAATGAACAAAAGTAACGATAACAAAAGATCAAGTTTTCTCTATACCTCTTTTGGCATGGGAGTTCAAAGGAAGGACATATTATTTCTGATTGGAAGCAAAGGGAAGGAATGCATCAAGAAAGGCTTTGAGAAGGAGAGAGCATTTATGCTCAAGCTTGAAAGCTTTGGCCCCACTGTGATGAGTGGAGAAGGATATGCAAGTGAAGGAAAGAATGAGAGTTCAATCCAACTGCAACACACACTGAGCTGCCATATGCTGCATAATGGACTAAAAGGTTTTAACACAAATGTGGAAATGATGGCCCCTGTCCTTGAGGGGCGTACATCCTAAAGCATACAATGAGAAAGGGGGGAGGAGTAGAAACATAACTGGAATCTAGGATCCTCGATGGCTTTGAACGCCAAGCTGAGAATCCCCCAGTCGATTCTCTGTAACAGGTAAGAAAGAGCCACTGCAGGTTTTGAGCAGGGTGGCAGCATGATCAGAGCTCTGCTTCGGGAGGATGTGGTGAGAACCTCAGCCAGGGGCACTGCAGGAAGGCTGGTCAGGAGAATGGGATAACCATCCGGTTAAGTGGGAGTGAGGAAACGGGGTCAAGAGGCAAATGACAATGTGGGAGAGCAAATTAAGATAGGGGCCACAGATGACACCAACATCTGGGGAAGAGGGTAGAGCCTCTGGCAGAATGTGAGGGTACAGAAGAAGATTTGAGAGGGATGGTGCTGAACTCAGCTCGACACACACCATGTTCTAGTTTCTGGCAGGACTGGTGTACCCAGCAGGCAGCGAGAAAGGAATGTGTAACAGAAGAATAACACACACACACACACACACACACACACACACACACACACACACACACACACACACACACACACACACACACACACCCCTAGTAATAAAGAGCTGAATATCACCCACAGAGAGGTGAGCATAGAAACCATTAGATTGCCCAGAAAATTGACTGGAAAGAGAGGAGAAATGACAAGGACATCTTCCTAGGAAACACCTGCACTATGGGATAACAGCATCACATTCAACATCAACTGACACATGCTGACAACCCATCACTTTCCCTGTGAAGAGAAACGACCAGCATTTTGCAGATGAGGAAACACATTGGGGGCCAAAGTGCTTGCCACTCAGAAAGAGGCAACATCAAGATTCAAACAGATCCCACAGAGTTCCATGTGCCAGATCACAGTGCCTCTAGCGAGGCAGTTTCAGGAAATACTGGCGGGAGGGGGAGCTGGGGGATCAATGCTAGAGCCCAGGAGGCCACAATGCCTTCGAGAACTAGGTCACAAGTGACCTTTGAAAGAACAATGTCAACGTAGTCACCCTGATGAAAACCGGACTGCAATTGTCTGAGGAGCTCTTTGGGGCAAATGAACCTAAAGTTCAAGGCTGGGGAGGATATATTTGTAAGCGCTCATGTATGCATTTTAACAATACCCACCTCACGGGTGGTTGTGAGGATGAAATGTGTTCATGCAAGTGAAGTGCCTAGTACACAGTGAATGCTCAGCTAGCTATTACTTACTGAGCACCAACTACGTGTTCAGCAAGGCATCAAGTAGTATAGAAAGAGAGGAGGAATAAATATGCTCACAGAATCTGTGTTTTAGTTGGGGAGATAAAATATAAATTCCAATAGTATAATGACAAGGCAGCAGATCTTATAATCAAATGGTGCACACTTTAAATGTCGCAGGAGATGAACAAGGAAGCCAAAGTGCCAAGGCAGTGGGACCACACTTCCCCAAGAAGCCTGACTTGAGTAGGTCTCGAAGGCTGGCTGGGACCCGGAGGCCAAGAAGGAGGACAATCCAGGTGGGCGTGGGGTGGGGTGGGAGGAGTAGGAAATGCCAACGACAAAAGTGCTATCATTCCAATCCCGCTCGCCTGAAACTGGCCTAACTTCTTGCCTGAAACTGGCCTAACTTCTCAGAGGCCCAGGTTTGAGTTTGCAGTGTTGCTTCATGTTTGCAAAGGTAGAGAGCGAATGTGAAAAGGGACAGATGTGTGCCAAGTTGAATGTGTCCCATTCAATGTTGCTGGCCTTCCCCAAGTGGGGCGTAGACTGTGAGCAGGAGTTAGGATGAGGAAGAACTTCAGAAAAACAGCAAGCATCCAATCCAGGCGGCCTGCAAAGCTCTTTACTGCCCTCGCCCCTGCCTCCCGCCCCCCGCGCCCCCACCAAATACTTAGAGAAGGCTGGATGACAACTGAGGAGTATAACACTCTGTTAACTGCATGGCCTTACCACCTTTTTCGTCTTCCTTTAAAATTTCGGTTATTCAATCTCCAACCAACTAAGCCTTGCAAATGCCAAGAATTGCTAGCATGGCATTCAAAGGGCTTGATGACCCAGCCCAGGCCACTTTTCCTGCTGGTCTCCCATCCCACTCCGTGCCATCCCCCCACTCCAGGACGCTATCTTGTGTATGGGCCTCCTACCCCCACTCACACACTGCTACACCTCGGCTCATCTCCTAGCTAGAAATGATGGCTCCTGTCTCTATTTGTGCAAGAAGTGGCCAAATACCACCTCCTTCATGAAGCCCTTCATGAGGCTTCAACCAGAATTGTTCAATTCCCCTTTGCGCTCCCCTCGTACCTCGCTTATATAATAATTAATCATGTGGTGTGATATACACACATACACACACAGAGCCACATATACATACATATATACATATGTGTTTATATATATATATGTATATATAGGGCTATCATTTGTTTTACTGTGAGCTCTTATGAGAATTTATTAATATCTCTGCACTGCTCCACAGCACTCAGCAACCACCTAGCACACAGCAGGTGCCAGTAAATGTTTTCTGAACCGAATATCCATGGCTAAGTCCTCACTGTATTGGGGTGTCCTTCAAACTACAGGTGGCTATCCATTAGTGGGTCTTGATTAACATTTTTAAATGAAATAGGAGATAGAACAAACTGTCGAAGCCCACAGCATTAGTAAAGATGAACAGTTTCGTTGAGCCTTTGCTTTGAGGAGCATTTCTGTGTGCCCTGGGTTGAGATGAAAGAGTGTGCTGTTTGCCATGGGCCATGGCCTCCATTCTAGGATAAACCAGCAAATAAAAAAGCCAGTTATCGGAGGTTTCATCAAAACATAACTTATGAAGAATTCCCAGAGGTGGGGGTCACTACACATTCGGTGCATCTGATGACACCTCACGGCTTCAAAACTGAACCATCGCAGTGGGATTTTGGAATTCGGACAGGAGTCTTCACTCACTGATCACTCCGGTAAGTCCTTAGACGCTGCTGGCCAAGGCAAGAAGGCACAGAGCTCTGTGGAAGGCACATCTGTAACTAGCTTTATGACTGAAGGGGGGGGGGTGCAGGAATTAACCCTTGGTTAACCAGACCAGTGCCTGGGGTTAAGCTAAACAATGTATTTTAAACCCAGAAAGTAACCTTTCCAGAAGATCCAGGGTGAGGAAGCGTGCTCCCAGGATTGCTAACTTGGGGCCCCCGTCGGAGAAGGGCTGCTTAGGTGCTGCTCCCCTGCCTCACCTTCCTGACCCGGCATCCCTCTTTTTCAACACTCACCTCTCACCAGCTCCTCTCTCCAAGCTGCTACCTGGGAATCATGTAGTCTAGCCACAGATCTCTCAATTGGTTCAAAAGCCTCCCTCCCCAGGAGCTCTTATCCTTCTGAATAATGAATTTCCCAGCCCTAATTAATGCAAAGAAAGGGATAATATACAATTTCTGTTGCTTTAAATTATAGCTAGTTAAAAAGTTTGAGGGAAGAGCAGCCTCTAGCTAAAGGGTCAGATAAGCTATAATCAATATAAGCTGCCACCTCCGAATTTTCTCCATCACCACCTTCCCTCCCCTGACCATCCCTGAGCCAGACCCCTGCAGTGGGCATGGATCAACCTCCAAGCCTCCAACTGACCATCCATCCACATAATATCTGAAGAGTGAACATCTCCCATCTGACTCTTGATTCTTGTTACCTGCCAGTTCCTATCTCTGGCAGAAAGGGAGGAGGAGGAGGAGGAAGAGGAGAGGAGGAGAGAGGAGAGAGAGGGAGGAGGAGGGATGTAGGGAGGGGAGGGAGGGAGGGATGGAGAGGGGAAGAGGGAGGGAGGAGGAAGGGAGGGAGAGGAGGGGAGGGAGGGACAGGAGAGGGAGAAGAGGTGAGGGAGTGAGGGGAGGGAGGAGGGGAGGGAACCGGGATGGGGAGAAAAGAGAAAAAGAAGTCACTGTAACTGGCAGCAGAGAGCCAAGAACAAGGGAAATAACCTCAGAGCATACAACAGAAACGACAGAAGGGAGATACTCAGAAGACATAATAATAGAAGTATAACATCTTAAACAATGGAGGTGAGAGTCTGATTCTTCTCCAAACTGGTCAAACCCACCTGGTTATGCTACTGTATATAATCACCCTGATGTGACCAGATCAAACAGTGATATAAAATTTACAAATCTGAAAGCATCTAAAAGAGGACGATAAGATGGTGAGAGAGACTGACACCACAGTATAGGGGAAACCACTGCCTAAATAGGGAAGACATAAAGCTACCTTACAAATATCTCAAGAGCTGTGGCCCAGAGTCTTGTGACTGCAGAGCAGAATTAGTGGGGGGTATTAAAAACTCTCTGGAAATGGAATTAGCTGCTCGGCCAACAGTAATATCCCTGTCCTGGGGAGTTTGAGCAGAGGTCTGGTGGCGTGGAGCACAAGAAAGCCTCAGAATAGGGGACAGCCACAAAAATACCTTCCAGCCCACCACCCATCACGACAAGGCAACGCCGTAAGCCAGGGCACTGGATTTCATCACCTCTAAAAGGGCAGGGGCACGGCACTATGAATCCTGTCTAGAGAAGATATAAGGAAGAAAGTAAACAAAGCACGATGTATTTCCTCTGCTGTTCCCGGGACCCAGCCGCTGGGATGTTAGAGTTAGTGCGGTGCTGAGGGCCAGGGGGCGTCAAGCAGGGAAGGAGGACGTCTCCACTGACTGTTGAATTTTAACTGACGTTTAGGAATTGTTTGTTGCATGTTGTTTTGGGTTACAAGTGGTAGGTGCCAAGCGAGACTGTCCCCTTTTCAGCTTCTTTTTAAAAAGACAAAGAAAAGAGGAAAACAAAACAACCAAACACCCGCAGCCCAAGCCCGTGTCTGTGCTGTGGGCGGCCGACATGAGTTTCCTTTATCCAACCACAAAAAGGCATCAGTGGAACCAGCGAGGGGCCCTGGAACGGCCTTTCCAAGCCAGGGCCCGCCACTCCGTTGAGGTTAGCAGTTAACCAGGGGCCAGGAGCCACTCGGGCAAACAGACCATGCCCCCCGTTACACAACGCCAGCCTTATCTCCCCATGCCACTGTCAGTGTGCAGGCATTGCACAGCGCTACAACCACAGCCGAGACTGGCCCGAGGGAGATAGCCGTCTCTCTACTTGCTATCAGGGAAGCAAGAGGGACGTCCGGGACGGTTAGCCTGAATTCAGACATTCGCCTTTCTATTAAAAGAGAGTTAGAAAGACGGGTAACAGTCCGGCTGCCCAGCTTCACAGTGTCACTTCCTTTGCTCGTGAGGGCTGAAGCACCCCTCCCCAGTCCGCCTCCCTCTCCCAGGCCCTTCAACCAAAAAGAAGAGATGGCAAGGGCCCATTCTGTGTCATTTCATCAAATCTTGGTAGAGTGCCAGGTACAAGTAACAGGAAAAGGGGCTGATGATCACCCTCTAAACTCTTTCTCAGACTAGCTCTGGAAGGCAGACAGGAAGCAGGGGCAGCAGGATATAGGCTTAGCGGACACTGTCCATGTGGAGAGCTCTGATGTCACTCTCCTTCTCAAACACCATCAAACACTCCCCAGTGCCCCAGAATAAAGTCCGAAAACTAACAACAGTTACATTTCTTGAGCAACTACCTTGTTCCAGGCACTGGATAGGATGTATTAAATGTATTATTGGAAATCCTCAAGCTACCCCACACAGTATCCCACAAAATCACCCCACTTCAGGGATGAGGAAATCACGGTTTCACAGAGCTTTAGGCATGTGGCCAAGATCACCCAGTTTGCCAGTGGCAGCACGAGAATCTGCACTTAGGTCTTCCCGTGGTCTGCCCACCGCTCCATGTTGCCTTCTCTCCTCCGTGGTCTGGCATTTATGGCCTCTCGTCTGATCCCAACCTACCATTCCACTATTAATCACCCTCACTGCAATCAAAGGAAGTTACTTTATCTGAGATTCCACCTTATCATAATTACAATTTCATAGTTTTTTGCAGCCATGCTAGCTAAATCCCTCTCCCCATTAGGAAAGCCCACAGAGCAGAGGCTCTGTTTGTCTTGCTCGGCACTGAATTTCTAGGGCCCAGCACACAGTTAAGTGCTAAACAAATTTTTCTAATTAAAAATGAATCCTTCCAAGTGGAAGATATTTCATCCCTGAATTTCCTTGTGCTTTTTCTATATTTTACCATTATCTTTCCATTTTCTGCTTTCTATCAGAGTTATCAACATACACATTTTAAGTATTTTAACTCCTCTGCTCAAATTATAAGCTCCTCAAAAATAAGTCTTATGTCTTATCTTAAATCCCCAAATTCAGTGCATTGCCTGTAAATCTAAGGACTCAGTGTACATTAGCCTACTCAGAGTGAGCAGAATAAAGGTTAATAAGTCCCCCAAGAGGTAAACCACCATGCCAAAACTCACCCAGCATCCGTGATCCAAAGACTTGAAACTGCTCTCAGGTCAGATTCTATTCTTAGCTCCTCTTTGGGGTGGAAGAGGGGAGCAGACCTGGGTAGCCATAGGTAAGTTTGAAGGAGGAACTAAAGTAGGCAGGGAATGAAGAGACAGATTCTAGTCCTTGTTTTGCCACTAGCTTGCTGTGTGGCCTCAGGCAAGTCATAGAGCCTCTCTGGACGGCCACTTCCCCTTCCCCCGCTAAATAAGCATGTTGAAATAAATCATTTTACAGGCCTTTCCAGTTCTAACGTTCTGTGATTCTTAGTCACCCTGAGAACCCACACCTGCAAAACAGGTGGGGAGAGCTATGAGTGCCTTCCTCAATAAGTGGCAAGAAGAGGGATGAAGGGCACTTAAATTGCACCTTATACTATTCCTCAACCCTCCGAACCTTAGCTAATGAATAAGCCAGTCGGTCCCCATCATTAGGAAGGATGACAACCACGATTTGAGTATGGATCTGAAACAAGTAAAAGGGAGAAAGCAGATACTGAAATGGATTTTCAATAAATAATTTCCCTCTAGTTAAACCTGAATTTTTTCCCACATATGTATACTTTCACAGATCCAGTTTGGGAGCATTCAAATTAGCACAACCTGGCCTTAAATACTGTGCAAAACACAGAGTAAGCATTTTGCTTTTATTTATGTCATCAATGGTTTCAATGGGGATGACTCATCCTTCCTCTTTAACACCCTGTTCTAATATGGTTTACTATAAATAAGTGAGAGAGAGAAAAAGAGAGACTCTGAGACGGACTCTGAGCGACTGAGCACTGGGCCTCTGCACAGCCAGGTCACAAAAAAAATCCAGGTCTGACAGTCAATCTCAAGGTGAATCTGAGCTCAACCTGCAGCAGCCAGGTGGAGTTTCCCATCGAGGGGAAAGGCAAAATTTCACTCCCTCCACTTTCCAGGTGTTCACGGCAAGTTAGAAAAGGAGACTAATACACACTGAGGATGCACCAGGTGCTGAGCTATGATTTTAACACACAAGCTCCTTTAACCTTCCAGAACCTTCCCATGAGATAGAGGCAGGATTCAAACCACTGTGCCTCCTGTGCCTACTCCCTTAGAGTCTATGTGTCAAAACTCAATCCACTCTTTCTGATCCCAAGTTGTATCTACTGGTGGTGGTCTGGATTTTTTTTAACAACAGAAGTGCCTCTCAAGACCCCAAACTTACAGGAAGCCAAACTACAAATGCAAAAATATTACAGCAATAAGAGGAGTCTGCCCCAGGACCAGGCAATCAGTAGCAACTTCTTCCAACCACAGCAAATGAAAATCGCCAGCCCCTTGGCCTTGTTCACCTCCCACTTAAAAAGTGAGGCCAACATTCACCCCAGGGCTGAGCTGACAAGTCCTCTACACATTCTTTCCAGAATCTACCTTCAGAGTCAAATCCAGTCACCCAATGTCATCATTCCATTCACGATACTCACCTGATTTGTCGGTGAATTATTTTGACCATTTCAAATAGCCAAATCTACCTTCCCAAAGGACAAGGCAAATGAATGTGGCGTGGCACAGACTCTGGAAAGGATTCCAAAAGAGTTCCAAAATAATCTGGGGCCGTGATCACATCACAGGATTAACTGATCACTTATTAGATATGTAGGCTTCTTTAGAATAGCAGTAGCGCTTCACAAATGGAGATCTTTACATTCATAATGCACTATTATTCATCTATTATTTTATCTGCTGGCCGCTAGCAACGGGTTAGTGCTATTATCAATTTAGTAGTGCCCAAAACACAAAATTTCACTGGTTCTTCTCGTAGTTTCTCCCCTGGGCCAAAATAACAGGCTTCTGAGGGCCTCGTCCTACGGCTCAACAGTGCCAGTTTAGAAAGTACCTTCACTATGCTATGCACTTTATAGTTTATCCACCCAACCACGTTAAGAGGTGGCCTCATTTTTTTCAGAACAAGAAAAGAGGAGCTCAGAAAGGCTAAGTAACTTGTTCAAGGTACACAGTAAATTCCAGAACTTGGGTTTTCATTCAGGACGCCTAACTCTAAAGCCCGTGTTCTTCTCATCACTCTACACACACTGTCCCTAGAAAATACTACCTTCTCCACTTCCCAGAAATCCCTTGTGTTAGGAATTCCCCCCACCCCACCCCAACAATTCCTGGGCTGTATTTCACTATCTTCAGCATCTCATGGACTTTGTGCTAGTCGTTTCAACTTCCCGGTAAGTCTGCTTCAGTAGATACCCCTGTTCTAAATAGCACCCTTCATGATCTGCAAACATTACAAGGACATCAAAACAAAGCTATCAGTTGGGTTCCTAGCTTGAGCAGCCAGTCCAAACTCTTTTGTTTGATTCTCAGGCAGCTTATTGACTAGGTGATGGGGTCAGAAGTTTTCTTTTTACCTAGCCTCTTTCAGAATCCAGCAATCTGCTTGAAGAAGCAAAGTCAGTGCAAGTGGGAAAAGTCCACCCATTTAAGATTTCAGACTTACAAATTTTTAGTAAGCACCAATTAATTACCAGCCAATAACCTGTGGGAATGAGCGAAGGTTAAGGAAGAAAAAGATCAGAACTAAAGGAGCAAATTACCTACGCCCTTTCCCCTCCTGTATTAACACGAGCATCTGCAACCCGCTCAGTGAAATGTTCTCAGAGACTACATGTCCACATGAAGGAGAAAAGTAGGTGAGGGCAGGAAGCTGATAAGCTGTGCGATAAATGCAGCTGCTGTGTTTTACAAGATACCTGTTTTCTTCCATCAGGTGCTTTCACACATCCCCACCCTGATCTGAAAGAGGATGCTGTCTCCCCACCTGGCCCCTCCTTCTTAACATACCACCCCTCACCCTGACCCCAACAGTTTATCTTTGCATATTGGAAAACTAGCATTTATCAAGTAATCTACTCCTCATAGATTGTTAAACAGACCACAGGGGTTATCAGTGGAGTTGATACAGGAAGATAAACAACAACCTCTTATGCAAATAGCACTAAGGACATGGGACTGGCCACAGCACAAAACTGGAATTTCGGAGAACGTGAATCTTAACACTTTTCCTCAGTTTCAACCCTGAGGAACCTGGAGAAGATTCTGAGTGGATGTTCCTCTCCCTTTCTTGCAGGGAGGGGAAAGTGTGTGTGTGTGTGTGTAGGTCCGACCATCTTTGCAAAGAAGGGTGGTGGCTTCATGTCTAACATAATGTCTTTCTATGACCATCAGCTTCTCTTCTTCGCAACAGCCATTTCATTTTTCTGAGAATTCAGAACCACTGGAATGCACTTTGTTCAGAAAGGGGAAAAGGTATTCTCTAAACTGGGAGAAAGGTCAGATGGCAGTAGGGAAAAAAATCCACAGAAAACCAGGAGTTCTGGGTTCCAAGACACAATCCACATAACCAGATGATTCCTGCTCCTGGACTCTGAAAATCTTCTGCCTTGGCTCAGAAAGAAGCGGGTCCAGGTGGCATCTTTTCAAACCCTTCTCATTATTTTAAAGGCAAACACATCAAGAAGCAAGAGGTGAGTGGCTCCAAGTGACAAAAGAATTGCACCCAGAGCGACAGAGCAAGCTGCTTCTCACACCAGGCTGCAGGCTGGGGAGGGGGAAAATGGGAGAATGACAGAATCCAGGGCTGGCCAGAATGAAAGACTGAATGGAATAGGCTAATTTACACAGGAAGTAAGCACTTACCAGACCCTTCATCTCAACACACAAAACCCTCGGCCATATCTGGAAGCAATTACATCCAGTTAACATGATCTGCTCGCCACTAAAATTAACTGCAAACAAATATTTTTCACTTTTGCAACAGGGGATGCTAAGGTTTGGCCTCTCCCTCCCCCACTCCCCGCCCACTACCACCCTCCCTGCCCCATCGAATCAACTACCGGGACTATTTAGCAACTACTCAGCTCAAAAAACAAAAACTGCTCTAGTAGCTGTCAGGACACAAAAAGTAAAATACTGGATAATTGTGAAGGGGGGTAAGGCGGGGGGGAGGTGGCAATGAAAACCATTGTGCTGGAAACTGAGGAAAGGAGCCGGGCACACGGGCCCTAAATGGGTCTGCAGCACTCACAAGTCCAGCCCTGGTTTTCCACACTCAACTTCAAGGAAAGAAAAATGTTTTTAGAGTCACTCGATTTAGAAGCCGCTTCACATTGTTTTTAGGTACCATCTTTATCCCTTCTGCCAAGGAGGTGGGGGTGGAGGTATGTAGGGAGGTAGACTCACAAATGTTAGCAGATCCTTAATTTAGCAGAGCATTTAGGGGACAACTGTCACGATTTAGCTTTTGCATTGAACATTTTCAATCCCAACTCTACCAAACGCCTTCGAAGCAGCTTTCACCTGCTCGAGGGACAAGAGCTGCTATTTAACTGAGACATGGCAGTTTTTCACGTGGAGGATGAAGAAAGGGTTGAGAGGAGGTGAGAACTTGCCTCCCTCGAGTGTGTGTACCCCGAAATGGGCAGTGTCCCATTTTCCAAAACTCCAGGTCCAGCTGCCTCAACTCACTGTCCTTTCTCTTTGCACCCAATCCAGCAATCAGATAAGAACTTATTTTTATTTTTCCTTGCACTACTGTCAATGACGCCACAAACGTGGGAGACAGACGAACAGATTTGTTTTAAAGTTCCTGAAGGAGGTGTCATCTCCAACCTGGTCCCCCAGAGGCCCATCTTTTCTGGGCGACACTCGGCAGGCTTCGCCTGCAAGTGCAGTTCACTCCTTTGTCACCAGGGGCCTTCGAAACGGCAGCGGCAGCGACAGCAACAGCAGCAAAAGTAACGCATCCATTTGTCAGACAACTCACAAACATCTCTCCTCACAAAAGTCAGGCAAAAGGTTCCCTCAAGAATAAGGTCAAACACTGCTGTTCTCTGCAAAAATCACATTTAGAAACGTTACTCGCAGGCAAAATCAATCAATCAATCGATCGATCAATCAATTGCAGGCAAATAAATAAATAAATAAACAACTTAAGTAGTGTTTCTTGAACAACTCTAAGGCTATGATGAGGAAAAAAATGTTTCTATATGTTATACAGGAAAAAGTGCTATGCCATTCTTTTCAATTTTTAAACAAGTTTACAATGAGCAGGAAAGAAATATGTATATTCTTTCAAACATTATAACCTGAGACTATAGAGCACGCCTGACCCTGGGCTATACGTTCCATATCCATCATCCTATAAACAATATTATGAAAACACTATGAAGTCAAGGTTGTCAACTTCCTCTCACAGATGACGAAGCAGGTGTTTAGGTATCTTGACACAGCCACAGAACTTCCAAGAGGCAGAGGATGAATACAAATCCAGGTTCAACTGCGGATGCAATGCTTCCCACCATACTGGAACCAACAACTCCAGAAAAAAATGACTCTGGAGGAATGCAAAAGCAAACAAATAGTCATCCCCTGAAATCCCCCCTCTGAGAGACAGCCCGTTAGCTGTGCAGGTCTCTCCTTGCCCCCCACACTCCACACACACACCTAGGCACACACACTCAGCCCTGTCACCACACGGCCATCCAGGCATGGAAACGGTTAACTCGCTCTCACTGAATAAATCAAAAGTTCAAGGCTGCAACATACCACAGTGATTCCCTCTTTACATATGACGAGAACCAGAGAGGGGCTGAAATCCCAAGCATCCTGAGCCGGGTCTCCCCGGCCTGCACAGGTTATGCCGCCAGGGTCAGGGCCGCGGACCTTTAGCAGCAACATTCATTTCCTGAACAGGACAAGTTCTCCTGACCATAAAGCTAATAGGAACTTCCTCGCACGGCGAGCTCCGGCTGACAGGGCTACTTGTCACTGGCCACGCAGGAGGAGAGCGCTGGTTCCCATTAGTGGGTTATGACGCCAGGTGCTACTAATAAGGTACATCGGCAAGAAACAAGAGCCTGCTAAGTTGTCTCTCCAACTCTGGAAGTAATCAGGCCTGGGCTTCGGGGTTGAGGAGGGGCTTTACTTAAAGGGTGGGGGGCAGTTTAGCCACAGTAGACCCCAGCAGCATCTAACCTGCTGAACGGCTTAAATCAATATATTTCAAACACTCCCTCTGTATTTCTCCCCAGCTACCATAAGAGACTCCCCCAAATTAACACTAATAATGTTTCCCCCAGCACTCCAAGCCTGATGGATCACCGAGGGCCATTATGGTCGGCCACATCTGCTTCTCACTATGGCAAGGAGAATTGTGCCAACAGGCCTAATGGCATTAAGATCACAACGCTCAGCTAATCCACTTAGAGACCAACGCCAGGCGAGGGTGGCGGGGGCTCGGTGAAGGACTCCCTTGTCAGGCTGGGGTCACAAGAGAAGCGGGCAGCAGGGAGGAAGCCTCACATGTGAGTCTCTGCTGTATGCTTTATGTTACATGGTACCACATTTGATCCATTTAAAATCACACTGAGAGCTAAGGGGCTAACCTCACTTCACAGGAGAGGAGCCTGACGTTCAGACAGGTGAAGACACTTGCCCAAACTCACAATGTAGTGCGAGCGTTCAAAGCCGAGCATCTCTAACGTCAGTCTTTGTGGCCTGTACTACTTACCTTGTCTCCCACAAAGACAATGGCCTGGTGGTGCATTGTCTTGCTCTTGACATGCCTGTTGGTTGGCAGTGGTTCGTTTGTGTATATGTGTCCTTACTTATTATTTTGGGGAGATATAAATGGCCCTAAAGTAAGGAGAACTCTAAAAGCCACTTCCAACTGGCCCACAAATTCTCCTCTTCATCAAAATTTTGGCAACCAAGTTTTCTAATAACTGCCAGTAACGTTCCACTGTTCTTTCTCTAATCGAACTTGAATTCTTCCTACTGCAAAGCCGAACACAATCTGTTTCTGCTGAAGAAAATCACGGCTTGAGGACGGTCGAAAGTGAGCTAGGAATTTAGAATTAAGCAGGTTTTTGCAAGTTTTTAGCAGAAGTTTCCGTGCTGACAATAAAGTATACCGAATCCTCTCCTTGCAGCAGCTGCAGAGATAAGCCTCACGTAGGCAAAACCCAATGCCAACCATAGTTCTTCCAGAATGAGCCAGCATAATAAGCACACCGGGACTTTTAAGGGGAAACAGTAGAGAGGGAAATTTCTGATTAGGCTGGCATGAAATTAACATCATGAAATTTTTATTTTTCTAAGTGGGTTTCTTTTTCTCCCCCTTTTTGTTTTTTGTTTTTCGTTTTTGGTTTGTTTTGTTTTTTAGTCAGCACAAAAGGCCTCTCTCGCTAAAAGCTGGTCAGTAAGAGATGATGTAGCAGATGGAGTACTCCTCAGACCTGTGTGGCCCTAACCCCCAAAGACCTGAACCCTTTGCAGTAAGTAGCATTCTCACTACTTTCCTCCTCTCCAGCCACTGGAGGAAACTAGCAGGATAGAGGTCACCAAGCGACAAGCCCCTGGTCACTGGCTACAAGGAACACAGAGCTCGTCCTTCCTGCATTCCCCCTTCCCTTCTGATTCCATCAGGGGCCAAAAGTCCAATATGGAAAGAACGGTGAACATGGAGCCAGGAGACTTGGGCACAAACCCTGGCGTTACCCTTTACTGTCTTTACCATAGACAAGTCCATTAACCTCTCGTGCTTCCTTTGCCCACCAGAGAATTCAAAACTAATATCTACCTTATAGGGTGGCTAGAGGGTTTGGGGAGATTTGGACGGCGGATGCACTGAGCATGGAACCTGGGACAGGGAAGGGAAGGAGCTCCGGAATGCCCAACGTTCACAAGCCCCGACTTCCTTCCAGAGGGGTGCAGTGCTCATCTCTGCCTCAACCAGTGACGTGTTCACCTGGCCAATGGGACACTGCCTCGGTGAGCTGCTTGGGCATTTGGAACTGGTGATGGTGGAGTGCTGCCCAGCTAAATTTAAATGAGAACTGGAATGACTCATCAGACCTCAGGTCAATGGGACAAGGAGTACCCTGGCTCGTCAGGGAAAATGCCAGTGCTCACTGTGTATCTGGCCCAAACACACAGCGCCCAAAGCTGTAGTTTTTATGGTGCCTTATGAACCTACCTACACCTCTGGAGAAAAGCAGGACGTGGACTAACACAAACACATTTTTTAACTTGCACTGCCAGTGTACCCTGCTTTGCAACAATGGCAATAAAACCACAATAGCAAACACATATAGAGTACTTGGTTTGTGCCATCATTCCTTGCACTTGACAAATACTTACTGATTAATTCTTGTAATAAACTCAATAAGTAGGTACTGGGTTTTTTTGTCCCCACCTCCCACCCCCACCCCGCCATTTTACAAAAAAGCAAGCAGGCACAGAGAGGTTAAGTAACATAACCACAGTCATACAGCTGGCAAGTAGTGAAATTGGGATTCTGAGCCAGATAGTCTCATTCGCTCAAAATATACACTTACTATATATAAAACGTGGGGTCAGATGTGGGATGGTGGGAAGGCCGTGGTAAATTTTTCTTTCTACCAAAATAATTACCATTGAGTCAGGGCTTTCACCTAACACCACCGACACAGAATTTGACTTAGAAAACTTTTCATTATCGTGGAAAACTCAGGAACCCTCCACGGGACAAAGTGAGGCATGCTTGTACTTTCTCAGCAAGACTCTCTTAAGTCTCACACTCAGGATTTCAGTTGGACTTGTTTAAAGTCATTAATTAAAAAATTAAAGTGACTGGAAATGTTTTTCTCCTGAATTAGCAAGAAATCAGAGTTGTGAATGGAGTTTGATTTTAACAGTTTAAGATAATCACTATTTTAAAGATTCATAAATAGTGTTCCTAGAATAAGCAGGAGGAAAAAGTGTTGCTGAACTAAAGCTTTCTTCCCTTCTCCCTCCCGTAATTAGCAGCACCATCCAAGAGTGACAGCAAATCAAAATGGAATTTCTCACAGAGATGAAAGAGCATGCAACTTTCCATTGGAAATAAATCATCTTCAAAATTTCCAACAGTTCAGCCTAGATCCCATATGACTCAGTAACCCTAAGAAGGTTAAAGCATTTAAAAACGAAGTCAGAGCAGACAGAATCCAATCTAACTGACCCCCTATCGGCTGGCTGACTGCCGATCCAGATTCCAAAACAGAGAAAAATTCACTTAACCAAAAGGACTTCGTGAAGATATGAGTGGGTGCACAAGAGGTAAAATAACTTTTTAAAGAGCTCAACAATCCATGACCAGCTTGTCCAAATGCCTGAGTTTACAAATAAAAAAATTAAAGCTCAGAATTTAGCAATCAGAAAAAGAGATTGATAATGGTGACAGAGCTAGAAAATGTCCCAGCCTCTGTGACAGCTAGGCACAACACCACAAAGCCTTCTGCCATTTTCCTATCTCCGTAACCAATGCCCTCTCCAAAAGACGAGATTTCCAGGAGCCCAAGAGGTTATAAACTTAAGTCATTCATCACCCCCCCAAAGGATACTTCCTGGAAATAGAAATAAATTCAGAAAGGATTTGGGCAAATCTGTGAATGACAGAGCAGCCATAAATAGCTACTAAGAGAAGCCGGGCACCACCTGACCTTTAGGATTGACGTCAAGGAAGATAGCTGTAGTCTCCAATGGTGGTATCTCAGGGATGGGGTTGGCAACCAAGACTAGGTCAGATGGATCTGACCCAGAACAGCAATGGCCATGTTCTTATATGGCCTGGCGCGGAGCACCCAGGGTTGTAAATTAGAAGGCGAGCTGAGCTCCTGGTTCTATCCATTTATAGCTATGTGACCTTGGGCGAGTCACTTACTGGCACCAAAGCTCATTTTCCTCATCTGTAAATTAGGAATGATAATGGTCCACAATCCCTTATCCAAAACCCTGGGGTGCTTCAGAAATCTGAATTGTTCAGATTTTAGAAAGGTACTTTGGGGCTGATAGTGCTTGCCCAGTCCCAAGGAATCTATGGAAGCACTCTATAATCAAATACATTAATATTTTTGCAGCAAAACATATGAATATTCAAAATAGACAGGATAAATATAGCCTCACATCAGTTCAGATCAGGTTTTGCCACTAAAAGAGTTTGCTACCAACTTATGCAAAACCTTTTCGTTTTCAGAGCTTTTCAGACTTCATAACCACAGACATAGAATGATGGACCCACATCCCCTTAGGGGAGGCTATGAGGTTAAAGAGAAATAAAGTCATTAAATAGGTTTTGCAAAGAAGAAAGCTCTACAACCGGTAAAAGGCACTGCTGTTATTATTACTGTTGCTATCATTATTCAACAGCGTACTCTTTTCCAAGCAGAATTTGGTTTAACCTCAGAGATCCCTAAAGCTGGCAGAATAATGAAAGAAGACCAAGTATTCAGGACAACTTCTAAACTCCCAGAAGTAGCCAAAACCAAGGTCAATGGCTGTGGCCCTCTACATGGTCAAGCACTGAAAAC
The DNA here is from genome assembly GCF_902729225.1 of Pteropus medius. Classification (NCBI taxonomy): domain Eukaryota; kingdom Metazoa; phylum Chordata; class Mammalia; order Chiroptera; family Pteropodidae; genus Pteropus; species Pteropus medius. The sequence goes on along the minus strand of NW_024349800.1, from coordinate 64,346,811 downwards.
GGAGCAACTGAGCACCTGAGAGAGACCGAGGCAAAGGGCCGGGCAGAACTCTGTGACTTTCAGCTACATGGCTCACACATTCTAGAGCTGGCCCCAAGAAGCCTCTGAAAAGGGCTGAATACATGGGTCTAGGTAACTGGCTGAGATCACTCCTTGTGGTTCCTGAGCATCCCTTCAAGAACCAAGCAAGAGTTCCTACTTTGTGTCTGCAGGACACGTGCTGTAAGTGGTATAAGGCTTTGTCTGTAGAATAGAAGATCCAGAGGCTCCTAGGAAACCAGACCCTACTCTGATCCCACAGCACTGAACTCAGAAACATTTTAAGAGCAGACTGTATGAGCCCGGAGAGACTGAGGGCTATAAATGAAGGCTGTGCTCATACTTAAGTCAACCATACGGTTCCCTGTAATCTCATCACACATGTACGTAACTCTGAGAATGAGAAGGTGCAACTGGCCCACTTGAGCAGGTCCCCAGATTAGACATAGACAAGCCTACATGCAGAACTGCCCAAGCCTTTCAGAGAGAGAAAAAGAAGACAGACTAAACCTAGAGAAGGAGAGTCCAATCTTCGTAAGTTTAATGTGACCCTCCCTTCTTCGGACAGTATCCTCTATCATGTGGGCCTACTTGGGGAGGTTTTGGAGCTTGCTCCCCCATCTGCTTGGAGAATGCTGCTGATTTATTAGGTCTTCTGACTGTTCTGACTTTCTTCTGGATCCTTTAGGTAAGTAAGCCCCATTTGATTTACCCGAGTCGTGTCTTTGTCTGGTCTTTACATCAACCCACAACTGACATAACTTTTACATCTCGCCATGTACCGCAGGGACTGCAGCTTCTCCGAGTTTCATTCCAACCATCTGTCATGCCAACAGGCTCTTCCCTCACCAGCTTGGGACCAAGTTGTGAGGAAACCTACTGACGGGATTCCATAACAAACACCCCTTCCTGCATTGCTTCCTAGCACGCTCCCCTTCCTTCCTCTCCATGCCCTCCTACTCCCCACCAAGAGGAAAAGCAGCAATAATTGCAAGGTACTTAAACTCTACCAACACTCTAGCCTATGGGCTTAAAAGTAAAATAAAACCTGTAGCCTGTTATTTCATCATGTTCATCACTGTTACATTATAGCCAATTCTACAGTTTCCTGACATCAAAATCTCCCACTCTGATTGTTTTATCTTGTCTTATTGTTTTTATTGGTAGTGGAGATGTGGAGAGAGGAACAGAGACCAGTAGAAAACAGAGAAGTAGCACCTTAACCAAGGAGCTTTGAGGGAGAGGGAAAGGGAGAGAGGAGAGGCGTTCCAGAAAGTGCATCTGATCGGGAGCCAAGGGGCTGCCAGTCAGAGCAAGGGCGGGCACACACGAGAACATCCTGTCCCCTCCTTGATTTCTTTAGACCCCCACAGCTTTCCACCCAAGGCGCTGTCTCAGGCTCTCGTTTCTTGGGCTGCAGCAGCTTACTTTCTACCCTCAGTCAAAATCACATTCTCCACGTCAGCAGCCCACAGCGTGACACAGGATTCCAGGACCAGTGCCTCACCATCACAAGTCCACAAGGGCAGGGACATTCTCAGCACCACCCCGCAGCCAACACAAGCCCAGTGGAGGTCAGCGCTGTGGACACTACACGCTAGAACTCGGAGCCGATGGGAATTATCTAGAGATAAGACCCAAACAAAATGGGCAACAGAGGAGTCAGTTCTTCACCTGCAGTTACTATGTGCCAGTCACAGCTCCAGGGATTTCTAGATATTACTTCATTAATTCTGTACCACCTGTTACAGACCATCTCCATTTTAAAAAACGTAAAACGAGGCTCAGAAAGGTTGCATAACCATCCCAAGCTCTAGTTTCACCTCCCCTGCTCTGTGAAGGCCCTCTGTTCCTCCCCAGAGGTCCAAAGGCAGAACAAGAACTTGGAACTCCTGGAAGAACCCGAGGAGAGCCAGAAAAAAATTTACTTTCCACCATGGCCCGCTTTTCACAGTACACAACTGCAATAATTTACATCCGGAGAAGATGATAAACCTATCTGGTCAAGTTTGGGGAGGGGGTTTCCTCTTTAGGAAAGTTTGAGCAAAAAACAAACACGACCTTGGTCTATTTCTGAGCCGTGTAAATCATCAAGAAGACACACCTTAGTGGTGGTTATTTTTCGCACCCATTGGAAAAAAAGCCGGCTACATTTAGCTCAGCAGCACTTTCCACAAGGTAAGTCTCAGAGCCACTGATTAAGCAGTGTCAGGCAGGTTCCGGCTTGGCTTGGGGTAATCAGACCAACCTCCAGATGCCTCCCCCCGCCACCCCACACCTTCTCACTCACATCCCCTCCTGGACTGAATGAGAAACGGAGAAATCGGGTAGACTGAGAGGGGTGCAAATGGGGAGAATTCTGCAAATTAACCAAAGAGCAGACAAGAGGGTGTGCAGGAAAATGTTATCACAGTGACAACAGAAACTGAATTTCCTGATGCCATTCATCTGACCCAGGACTACAGGGTAGAATGATGGGCATACTGTTATGACAGATGCAGGTGAACACCAAACACTCTGTTGATTCCCTCCATGTTTATTCCACTTCTGACGAGCAATTTTCAAAATCCTCTGTTCTACAGGCATGATCCTCTTCAGGACTTAATGACTCCAAGAGGCAGCAAAGTGCAAGAGGGTTAAGACCTGAATTTGAATCTACCTCTGCCTCCTACACTTTCTATGACCCTAGAAAAAGGTCTCAGTATCTACTCATGTAAAAGAAGAACATCGCCTACCTAGGAGGGCTGTTCTAACAAAAAATGTGACTCCATGTAAAGCACTTAGTATTGAACCGAGCATGTCATAAGAGCTCAGTGGATAGTTATTTCACAGAGAAGGAAACAGAAGCCAGAGGAAAGCCAGTGCTGGCCCGATATGGCATTTAACTCAACATGAGCAGAGATGGGATAAGAATAAGGCTCTATAGGCTGCAAAACCAAGACTCTTGTACCTATCCTTCCCCCTTGAATTTAAATCAACTCCTTCTAAATGTGTTTACAGGAACAGAGACTGAGAAGAGAAAGAGGAAGCCACGTTCCCGGTGATGGATGTTCACCAGGAAAGATATTTGGAACCTGCAGCTGCCCTTGTGGTCTAAGCAGCATCTGGCGCCTCCCATCCTCCTGAGCTGCAGACGGCCTGCCTTGGCATAAACCGCTGATGGGAACCCAGGTACCTGAAACCTGGCAACACAGCCAGATCCAGGCCATGGGAGACCTTCGTCCTCAATCCCACTTCCTCTTCTCCCTCCCTCCACTTTATCAGTCACTCCGGGCAAAAGACAACAGACTCAAAAGCAGAAAGAGGAAAGAGCCTAGTGAAAGAAGCTGGACCCATGAGTTCTCTAATGCTTAGGAAAGGCCCTAAGCCCCTCACCACACTTGAAAAGCGCGCTCCTGGCTCCAGGACTCAGAAAGAAATAGTTTTTTACAAACGACAGGAAGAACAGAGGAGGCAGCCGCCAGGACTCAGGAACAGCTGGGTATGAAGGCAGGGTGTCAGAAGTTTGGGGCTGGGGTCTCAGGTGGGACTAGCAAGGGGCCTACCTGTGCTGCTCCACAGCCTCGTTGTCAGGAAGTTCCACCCCACACACGCTGCACTGCTCCCCGATGGTCCGACTCTCCGACTTCATGCCCACGGCCAGCTCGCCCAGCTTGTTGAACAGCTCCCTCTGGATGAAGCCCTGTGGCAGCAGACCCCCATAGGTGCTGAAGTCCATGGAGACGGCCAGTGTGGGCTGCACATGGAGGCCAGAGGACACCGAAGATGGCATGCTCAACACGGCCTCAGCCTTGTGGTTGGGCAACACAGAGTAGATGCCTAGATGTTTCTCGGCTGTGGGTGCCGGGTGCTCCGGTCGGACTGGGGGGACCTGGCCAGCCTCAGCAGGGGGTGGCAACTGCTCAGCACTCTCCTCCCGCCCGTAGTGCAGCTCCCTAGCACTGGTGATGACGCTGCTCCGAGTCGGGGTCCCTGGCCCCTCTTTGCCCCTTTCCTCGACCTTGTCCCCAATCCCGCCTGAGATGCTAGACTCAGCTGCCCCAGGGCTGTCCTGGCCAGGAACCTCATCCACCTGCATCATCTCTGTCTTTACCTCAGCCACCCCCGGGTGCCGCCCACCCCCAACCAGAGTCGGCTCCTCAGGCCCTGCAGGTGGCTGAAGAGTTCCCTGCAGGAGAGACTGTCCTATGGTCATCAAACTGTCCACTGCAGCTTTGGTGGGACTCATGGCTGAAAGACCAAATGAGGTGGAGACTGAAGGGCTCTGGTCCACCATGGGCCCAGGGAGACTCTGTGCAGCCACACTGGCATACCCACTCTCCTCGCTGGAATGCTTTGAGATGAAGATGTTCTTGAGGTACCGAGCCTTTCGGTCCTCTTCCTCCTCGGCCCCGCCATCTGCCATGGTGGCCTCCGTGTCATTGTCATCTGTGGCCTGGATGGTCTCCAGGATCTTCAGGCACTGTTCCTCTAGGTACTCGATCTCCAAGATCTCAGCCGCATACAGCAGATCATCCAGGTCCTCTGCCTTGGCTTGCAATGTGGCTGTGTATGCATATTCCAGAATCTGCTGGAAGGTCTTTGGCGAGAGGAAGTCCAGAGTGTAGTGCTGGCTGTTGCGGTGGAAGAGGATCTCAAACATCTTGCTGGTGCAGGCCAGCACGGTCCGGTGGGCGTGGAACTCCTGGCTGTCCACCATGATGACCACATCACACAGTGTCCCAGCCAGCCGCATCTGGTTGGCCTTGCACAGGAGCCCTGTGGGGTGGCTGGGGTTCTGCAGCTGGATCATGCCCATCTTCGTCAGATCCATGGTGCTCTCCGCGGCTTAGGCATGAGGCTCTCTTTCCTTCCTGGCTCTGCGTGGTGGGGCAGGGTGGGTTTCCTGGGCCAACAGAGAAGGCTAGAAGGCAGAAAGGGGGAAGAGGCAAAAGAGATGAGAGAACAAAAGGTAAGTTAGTCAGTGTCCCTAAAAATAAGAATCCAAAAAATACTATATAGCCTATCCCTCCCAGTCAGCCAGTTAAGAGAGTCCTGGAGATTTTAATGGGGGGAAGATTTTAATAGAAATCTAGGGTTCTGCCTTTACAAACCCACAGATGAGAGGTAAGAGAAGCTTCTGCCATAGCATATGCCTAATTCACTGCCCTATGACATCTGTTATATAAAGCGAAATGACAATTACAGTGGAGTCTTCTGAGTCCTGGGCATTCTTTGAGTCTGAGAGTGAGGGGATCATGTGCAAGGCCAGCATTTGTTACAGGAGGTTCCCAGTATTTACTGGAAATCAGTAAATGAACCCCTTCTTTTAATCAATTTAAGGACTCAGTTTCACTCTCAACGTCCTGTGGAGCAAACCTCATCTTCAAAACAAAGTTTTCCTAAACCCTGCTACACTACAGTAGCCCCAAGAGCAAAGTCAAGCCCAGCTGGGGCTAGCAGCCTGCAGTCCCAGCCCAAGGAAATCTATGGGCAAGGGCTCGCCTCCTCCATGCCCATCCTCTCACCATCAGCCTCTGTCTTTCTACTCTTCTCAGGGCTGCAAAGGACTGACAGACCCATGCCCTGACCTCCTTTTTAGGCACTTACAGGAACACACACCCATAACCCACACACTAGCTTGGGTTACTTCCATATACAGGTACCTCAAAATTACTGTATATGTAATCCACAATCTGGACTGTGTGTGTGCATGTGCATACACATCAGGCAGAGAGAGAGTTAACCCATGTGCACACACTTACATAAGATGCCATACTACTCCCTGCTCACAAGTGCCCAGTGGATGTAAAAAAAAAAAAAAAAATCTATAAAATGTGGGATAGATCGTGGAGGACCTAAGAAGAGATATCATAAGAAATATGCACTCTTAAAGCCAAAAGTGTACATACACGCTGGGTACATGAATTACAAGTGTGTAGCCCAGGCTCCCAGGAGTAGGCAAGTCCAGGAGCAGCAATTGATGCTGGACACAGCTTGGAGGTGCTAGAGGCAATACTGGCACCAGCACCTATGGTGTGAGTTACAACCAGTATGAAGGGAAGATAGGGCTGGGAGACAAAGGCCTCCCCCAGATTGCTGTTCAGGATCAATAACAGGGCTCTAGGAATCCCGAATGTCTTAAAAAGCGCTAGAAAGACCTCGCAGGCCCACGTCCCTCCTGGCCTCTGCCTTGCTTCGGCCAATATTGTAGTGAAACGATCTGGGAGCAAAGCAGAGTAAGGGTTCTCCCTCACTCTTCGAACACTACTTGCCTCTGCCCCAGAAGGAACCTTACTGGCTCCAAAGTCAAAAATCTCATGCATTAAGGGTTAAAAGAACGGCTAGTCAATACACTGTGGCTGCCCACCCTGGGGTGAGGACTGAGGTCAACAAGGGAGAGATGGCCATTCATGCTCCCCTCGCCACTATGCGCTTTCCCGCAGACTTTGGGGTTTCAGAGAACTACGAGGGAGCAACAGAAAGAATGGAAGTTGGGCTACCCGAACTCCTTCCCAAAAGCAAGCCCCTTGGGTCCTGAGGGAAATCATGGTGCCCTCGGTCAGCCGTGCCCCCGACTCGTAGGGACTCGCCTCTTAGCTCCGGCGATCCGACCGGCGCTGGCTGCAGCGCCCAGCCGCCGCGGGGGAGAGCCGGCGCTAACCCGCTTGAGCTCCGGGAATCGATCGCGTTCGCACACACCCCTAGTTCCCAGCCAGCCCCACGGAGACTTGAAGACGTCTTAGGCAAACTTGAGGAAGCAACTTTTCCCCGGGAGCCAGACGGCAGAAGGAAAGGGAGCCGGTCTAGGGAGGAGTAAAAGTGAAAGAGACCGGGACGAAAAGCGAGAGTACGGGCGGGCTGGACGCCTGGACAAGAGCGGCGAGGAGGCGGACCCACCCCGCAGCTAAGGAGAAGCACAAAAGCCGGTCCGAGAGTTGTGGGAGGAAAGGCGAGAGTTGTGAGGAAAGGCGAGAAGGGATGGGCCGGCCCTCCCTCTCCGACCCAGGGCCGTGACCCCGGGAGCGACCCGCAGGATCCCAGGCCGCGGGCGGGCGCCGCCAGCAGCCGACGAGCCCGGCCCAGACACCGTGCGCGCGTCCCGGGGAGCGGACGAGTGAGTCGCCGCCGAGCGCGTCTGCACGTTCCAGCAGGTCCGCGGGCCGGCGGAACCGTGCGCATTTCCAGCGCGTGCGGGAGTGTTCCAGCCGCTGTGCTAGCGAGCTGCCGGCGCGCCGGGGTGGGAAAGGCATCCCGAACGCATCAGGTGCAAAGCCAGGGCACCCACCGAGTGCGGCCAGGAGCGCACAGCGAGCTCCCGCGCCACAGCCAGCCCCTCCGAGAGCCGGAAAGGGCCCGGAGCCCTGGAGACCCTCCGAGGCTCCGCTACGGCCGCCCCTCCCCCCTAAAAGGGGGGATCAAGTCCGATCAAGAAAAAAAGGGCCCACCACGTTTTTTCAAAGAAAAACAAAACCCAAGCGAATCCCAGTCCTGCTCCCCTTTGCCCCCAGATCCACTCCTTGGATCCTCGGATTCTACCTTCCCAGCCGGCCGGAGAATAAACACGCAAACCACAACCCTGTCTCGCGCCCGCGCACCGGTCCGCATACATATGAGCACCCACCGGCTCCCGGCTCCTCCGCCGGTCCCCGGCGGTACAAAGCCTCCCGATCCCCAACCCTAGGCTCGCGCCCTCAGCCCCCGCACACCGCTCTGCCCCCACCTCTCACCCCGACCGTGCCCTGGAGCGGAAGGGTTGAGGTGGCAGCTGCGCCCAGGCTGACAGCCGGGGCTCCCCCTTCTAGCCGACCCCCAACCCGCGGTGGCTACGGCTGCACCAGCAGGCAGGGAACACACCGAATAAAATCAGGCACAAGCCCAGCGGCCGAGTGGCCGAAGCGAGCGCGCCCCCAGACCTCTCCAGCCTTAGGGCGCTCCGCCGCGCGGCTCCCGCTGGGCGGTGCGCCCCTCCCCGGTCCCCCACTCACCGCTGCCAAGCCGGGAGCTGTGGGGTGGGTGTGCGTGCCTCTTGGGGGGTGTGTGCCTGTGTCGGGAGGGGTGTTGCTGGGGAACTGTTGCTCTCGGTATCACGGCGGCAGCGGCGGCATCGCCCGGCAGTTCGCAGTACCCGCTCTCATCGCCCTCAACTCCTCTCTGCTGCGAGGTTAGCAAATCACCACCAGCTTCGGCGCCTCCGCCGCGTCCCACGTCAACGCCGAGCCCCCTCCCCTACGAGGCCCCGGCGCCTCTCCATCTTCTTTGGCGGCCGGTGAGCTCCCTGCCACAGCTGCCCCCTTCCCTCCCCTCCCGCCCGTCCCTAAAACCAGCCCGCCCACAACGCCCCCCCGCACCCGCCGAGGCCGCGCCCCACGCCCCCTTCTCTCCTCCCCTCCCTCTCTTTGCCTCCCTACCCATCCCCTCCCTTCCCCGCGCGCGCCGCGCTCCGGGCTTCGCCTGACATCTAGCTGCTGCTGGGGCGCCGGCGGCCGCTGCTCCTGGCCAAGCGGAGAGGAAAGAAGGAACTGGCGGAGAGGAGTGCCAGGGACTTTGAACCCATAGTGGGGGCAGTGGAGGTGAGGTGCGGGGAGCAGCCCCCAACTTCAACCCCCAGGTTTTTAATTTCTACTGGACATGGGTTTTGTTTCTCCAGCTCCAGGCGCAGAGTTTTGTCCCCTCTCCAATGTTTGCCCCAATTCAGTGCGTGTCACCTCGCCTTTCACTTTTGCTATGGGCTCGGGGTTGCATCCCCTGTACCCCGACGTCAGTTTTAGAAGGTCGATTTCCCAGCCCAAGCGCAGGCCTTCTGTGCCTCCTGGCTGCGGTGTGCCTCCGAGCGATGAGCAGGCGGATTGCGAGAAGTCTCCAGGCGCAGAGAAAGCGGGCCACGGTGAACCAGGGTACTCGGTGATTTATCGTTGGACGTGGACGCCCCCATTTTAACTGTCGCGATCCTTGGGGGCTTGAGAGAAACTTTTCTCGCTCTCAGTCTTGAGCATGCCCTCGGCTTTGCCCCTCATGGAACCTGATTGGAAACAGTTCCCGAGAACTTCGCCCTGCTCAGCGCAGTCTTCAGGGGTGGGTGAAAGCTTGAAGGCCCGCCAAAATGCCTCCCCTTCTCAGCCGGCCGCTTCACTTTAGAGGGTAGAGTTGAAATCACTAACCAAGGAGTAGAGCAACCAGAAGAAATCTGCCGGTCCTCTGGCGGCGGAAAGTCCCCTTGGAGAGTCCTCCCCCTTCCCTTCCCTGGATCTTGGCGAAAGTAGGGGGCAAGAGGTGGCAAGCGCTTTTCTGGGTGCAGGCCAATAATGGTTCCTTACTAACGTTCAGGAGCGCGGGTGTGGGAATGAGAGTGACGGTGGGAGTGGAGGGCGCCATCCCTGGATGTCAGGACAGTCAGCCTCCGAGGTCACGCAGTCTTAGCAACGCAGGGCTTCAATCACGGAATCCGGAGTCTCCACATTCTGTCCCTGCGGGTGGGTCAAAGCTCATCCGGAATACTCACGTATAATCACATCCCCATGCGTGCCTCTGGCACTGTCCCAGACGAAGAATCAGGCCCCAGGAACTGTAGGGTCATGGAAACTGGCAAAAGCCCGCTACAGGCAAAAATTCGCTACCCGTCACAAACGGCTAGACGGCGGAGTTTACAAGAGAGGATAACGGGGTAGTCTCAAGGACGGGCATTCCATCCCAGCAAGCATCGCTCTGGTCTCCTTACTCCCAGGGGAAGTGCTGGGGACCTGCATGAGTCACGGGAGAAAAGAGTACGGCAGAGGGCAGAGAAGCGCCCTTGGAAGTGAAGGAAAAGAGTTATCCTCTGATAGCAGCATAAACAACAAAGCCTGCCCCATGCATGGGAAAGCCCAGGCCCTGGGTATCCCTTTTGATTAACAATAAAGAGTAAATCCCAATTTGAGACGATTTTTCTAGCTAAGGTCTACACAGTTTGTAAGAGGAAAGGGGTTTCAAGAAAGGTAAGGAAACTGGTCTACAGGGAGAGCAAGAGGGGAGGGATGTTAGAGGAGGAGAAAAGACCCTCCTAATGCCTCACCAGGAAAATAGAAGAATCATTAAACTTGTTGCACTTCTGCCTAGATGGTGCCTGCTGAAGGTTGCTGCCTGGCTGTCCACATCCACTACCAGTTCCTCCGGAGCATAGTAGCCGGAGAAGCACACAATTAGCCCTTGATCCTAATCTCCTATTAATCTTCAAATCAAAGAAAGAGAGAATCTCTAGAAATAATGGGAGAGAACGAACGATTCTTCCATGGCCCTGGATCCCCCTACCTCCATGCCATATAGTCACTCTATGTGAAAATCTCTCTTGCTTCATAAACTCTGCCCATTAAAAAGCCCAGCCCTTGTTAGTAGTGTTAAAGAGAGATTAATGTCTGAATTTAAGAGGTGGAGAAGGTAACAAAAGGAGGAAAGCAGGCGAGGCTGTGGGCTGAGTGCCAGCATTGGGCTCCAAGCATTTCCACTTAGCACTGAAGGCTGGCTGCACAGCAGTTTGATAAGGTTTATTTGGTCCAGATAAAGCGGCGGCAGCTCCACCACCAAAACTGGCACCATTTATAGCCAGAGCTATGTCCTTGGGTCCCTGGAAGGCTGATGAGAATCCCCAGTTCAGAGATTTCATATGGCAGTGCCTAAAAACAAGCAGGATGAAAAATTACAAGAGAAATCTCTCTCTCTCTCTCTCTCTCTCTCTCTCTCTCTCTCTCGTTCTGGCTCTCATTCTCATTTGTAGTGATTTCTTTTTCCTATTTTTCTTGAAGGGTGTGGTAAGGGAAGCTGGGACATCAGTTCTGATAGGTACTACAAACATAAGAGCTCAGTCTGAAGGGAGGCCATGCTAGAGACAGGGGAATAGATGAATTGACCTTTGGATGGAATGCCATTGCTAAATCTTACTCGTTTATCTCATATACCTCCCACTGGTAACAGCCTTTCAGAGCTCAGTTTCTGGGAGAAGAAGGTATATCAGGTCTATGAGATCTACAGGAGGGAGACAGTAGGAATAATGCCTTATTGAGCACTGACTATGAATCTTAACATATTACCTATGTTATTATATTTAATCCTCATAACAACCCCATTAATGTGGGAACTATTATTTTCCCCAATTCTGCAGATGAGAAGACAGGCTCAGAGAGGTTAAGTGTCTTAACTCAAGACTGTAGAACTATAAAATATCGGAGCTGAGAGGCTCTAAATCAGACCATTCCGATTGCAAATTTCCTGATCTTAACCTCTAGCAAAATAGAAAAGGGAAACAAGAGCTTTTAATTTTCCTTCTCCTCTTACTCCACTAAGACCAAGTTCTGTGCAGCAGCCAGCCAAGTTGAGGACCAAACAGTTCTTCACTGAATCGGGCCCCCCGGGATCCCTGCACTTCCTCTCCTTCCTCAAAATTTCAGGCAAAAGTTGGAGAGGGAGTTTTGAATTAAAATAAAACTTCAGCTAAACAGATGCCCAGAAAGAAGTTTATAGTGATGTTTTAAGTATTCTGATTGAGTGTTAATGGAAGATTGCAACTCATTTTGTTCCAATTCTTCACTTGGAAAATATTTTAATTTCTTTTTTTTTTTAATTTATGCCTACAGCACCTGGCCTTCCTAGGTGGTCTCCCATCCAAGTACTAACCAGGCCCGACCCTGCTTAACTTCCAAAATCAGACAATGGGCTTGTTCAGGGTGGCATGACTATAGATTGTGAACTATGGTTCCACTGGGGTGTGAACCCAGGACTGTGTAAAGCAGCCGTGCTAACTGCTACACTATGGAGCCACATCCAAAATATTTAAGATTTTAAACGTAAACTTTCCTGTCATGATAAATCAGGAACTCCTACCTTTGGGGAAAAGAAGCTACTTTGCATTTACTTCCTAAGGACCTTGTGATGAGTGAGGAATGAAGTATTTTCAGGGAGAGGTGCAGTAGGTGAAGCCCCTGAGTTGAAAAAAGTAGTCTCCACTGCAACTGAGAACACCAGGTAGCCACTGGAGGCTACCTCAGGCTGTTACATGTACTCTCAGCTCTTTACTCCACTGGGGATCCTTAGGGGAAGACACAGCAGACCGGTTGTGTACTTTTCTGGTGGCAAAGGATTTTGCAATGCATCCAGGTCATTATTGTAGATACCTAATAGCTAGATGCAGATGATGTAAAAATAGCCAGTTGAATTTGCCCTAAATGCATACGTTGATAGCTTTCTTTGGTCTGCCTTTTTTTTTTTCTTTTTAAGTTTAATTCTTTCATGTCACTCCCTTAGAGGCCCCATCCAAAAAACAGAGGAGGAAATAATCAAGTGATGTGTGGATTCTGGTTAGCTGAAGCCCAGAAAACCAAGTAAGATGATGGTTTCTTTGATTAGCAATTGCCATATTTTCTTCCCCCATAGACTCCTGATTAGTGATGTTTACAAATTTGGGGTTCTTTTTCAGGTTCTAAGTATGCCCTTTCTCTCATCTGCAGGGCAGAGAGTGACTCTGCAAAGGGAGAAGAAGAGGGGTTATTTCTTCTAGTCCATGAGGTCTTGGGGTCACTGTGACCCCAAGATCTTCGTGATTGAGGAAGAGAAAGCTTTTTCTACTCTCTCTCCCCAGCATATTGCAAATGGTGTTGGAACCTAATGTTGTCAACTGGAATAGCAAATCTGAGTTGTTATTAGTGCAAAGATGCCCTGAGGGGGTAGGCAATGTAGATGAAATCTGCAAGGGATGTTATGGGGAAGTGTGTTTATAATTATAATGGGATTTAATGTACACTGGGACCAGATGATGGCAGCCATTTAAAAAGAGATGCTTAATAAGAGAGGTCCCTTAATGACAGGCAGCAGGGCTCAGGTTATTATGGAAGAAGCACAATGTTTCACTGGGTGTCACAAACCATGTGCCAGGTTTTATGGGGTTCCTAACAAAGCTTTAGGGGGAGACATAGCAACCATTGCTGTCCGCTCACGGGCATAATGTCTTAATGTTGTCTTTGAAAGGGCATCTGTACGTAAGAGAAAGGCATTTTCTCCCTTTTGGATACCAGTAAGCACAAACGCACAGGCCCTGGGCCAACACTGAGTAGTTTTCAGTGATTCTGGAAATCTGCTTTATTCTGAGAAAGAGAGCCTCAATTTTAAAACTAAAATTTTGTAGCTGTCGAGGGGTGCGGTTTCCATATAGTGTGCATGAATTGAAGCAGCAGGACTCCCATTAGGAGTAATGGGAGGCCCACGCTAAATCCCCAGGCACCGAGCTGAAAATTAACCCCCAAGTCCTCATCAGAAACAGGAACTTTTCTAACACTTTAATGTTTCATTGTGGAGAGGCCAGAAAGAGAGGAAGTATGTAACATTGTCTTGTACCATTTAACTTTAAATAGTACAACTGTTTAACTTCTGAGGTGTTTAAAATTATAGATTTCAATCTTTATACTTTTCAATCCATGGCAGCTGTTTTACAACAGGAGTGTGTGCTATAGTTATATACGAAACCTGGAAGGAAATGCAGCGATAGTGTCACACTCACTGGAGGTGCCACCAAAAGCACCATGGTCCAGAAATACGACTCACGTCTAAGTTGCACTATTCTATATATTTCTCCTCAGATGTGAGAGAAGTATGTGGAAACTACTGTGTTCACCTCATACGGGACTCACCCACAGTTATTGTGTTACCTGTTCACACAGCTTATAACCAGTTTCGGAGTCTTTAAAGCAGAATATTTTCTTTCTCCTGGTGAAGAGAAAAGATGAGATAAGTGCAAACTGAATTTCCAGTTATACACTCTCAGAAGTTGAATTTCTGGAGAAGTTATTCTTCAAATAGAAGTGGTTTGTCAGGGGCGCACAAGCCACAGATAAGATGATTTAACTCAACGACCATAATTTAAGCCCATTATATTAAAATTATTATAGCAAAACAAATGTTGGTATCATGGAATTCAATTGGTAACATGGAATTCAAAATTTGAATGAATTTTTAAGATAAAATGAAAGACTACATTGAGTAATCCCTTAAGAAAAGCTCACTGCCTTTTTCCCGTTAGGGCTGAGTGTATGGGAGAAGAACGGAGGCCCTGTGGGGAAAGTCATTGTAGGCTATGAGCCAGGGGCCTTGACCCCACTTCCCTTGTCAAGCAGGTTCGGTTGTCTCCAGTCAGCCTTCCAGTCAGAATTAACATCTCCCTCCTCCATAAGTCCTTTAGCACTGTTTGAATGTTTAACATAGTATTTACCACCATCTGACTTGTATCGGACTAAGTTTTGTGCATTATGACCACTCTCTCCTTTCTTGGTTTGTGGAAGGCAAGGTCTCAGTCTCCTTCAACTTAGTATTCCCTCCCCAACCCTCAGAGTAGAGTAGATCTCTGCTTCTTAAATGTTAACGAATGAACTAACTGAATGAGTGCCTCCACGAAGGAAGGAAGGAAGGAAGGAAGGAAGGAAGGAAGGAAGGAAGGAAGGAAGGAGGGAGGAGGGAGGGAGAGGGAGGAGGGAGGGAGGGAGGGACATACACACCAAGTGCTTTAGAAATTCGGGAAAGGAGGGACCATTCTGTATCCCAACATTTAGTGCATAATTTTTTGTAGCTGTGGATTTTTCACCAACCCTTGAAAAATCAATGGGATATAGATACGGGCTGGGGATAGCTACTAAATTTAACTGTATACAGCTCCTTGTGGGTATAACTAGGTTCTATTTAAATTTATATCTCCTTCAGGTGCCTAGAACAAAGCTTTCCTCAGTATCCTAAGAGCATTAATAAATATTCATTAAATTGTATTGAATTAAAATTAATTGATTTGAGTCATACGGATCATGATTCTCACAATGGCCTCATACTCCCAATCCCAAATAGCTATTAGTTAGCCAGGCCAGGGCTGAAAGGAGAGTATCTGGTCTCCCGCTAAAGATACCAGTGTGTAGGACTGCTGACTGAACCCAGCACTAGCACATGAGACATTCATGAGGCACAAGTAGTGACAGATTATCTCTGCTATTACCAGGTGTGGTAATAGCTAGGTGTTCTGTATATGCCTTCCTAAGCACACAGTGGATTACATCCTTCAGCTTACCTTGCTGTTAGGTACAGGCCATGCGCTTGAGCTCTGGCCAGCGCATGGATTGTGAAAAGTCCATCGTGCCACTTCCAGGACTGGGCCACAAAAACTCCCACTGGAATCCTCCATGCCCTTTCCTTTCTGTGACTTGACCCCATGAGCACGTAGTGCTTGGAAGCTGAGTGATGAAGATGGCACAGCAAGATGGAAGAAGCTTGGTTCCCTGAGTTGCAACTTAGCCTGCCGACTAAGAACACCCACTGTGGACTTTATATAAACAAGAAATAAGCCTTGGATGTCTTGAGTGAGGTTGCCAAATAAAACACAGGACACCCAGTTAAATTTGAATTTCAGATAAACGATGAATAATTTTTAGTATAAGTATGTCACGAATATTGCACAGAATATAGTTATACTAAAAAATTGATATCTGAAATTCAAATTAAAATTTTTTTTTCTAAATCTGGCTACCCTAGTCTTTAGCTATTATGTGTATTTTAGGGTTTGTTTATTATAGGTTATAGCATTACCTTAATTATTAATACACTTTGTTTTGTTTGACTGAAGCAGCAGGGCCACAGTGTCTGAATTGGGATTCTGGCCTAGGACAAGGGGCTTCCCCGACGTCTTCCGATAATTTGTTTACACACATAGGGCAGGACCATCTGGAGACTGGAGCATCCTATGTGGACAAGTCCAATGGGAAAACTAGGAAAGATCCCGACAGTTTCTATGAGCCTATTTTTCTCTAGCTGCCTCTTCTATTAGACTGTGAGCTCTGTCGGGACAAGGATGATGGTGGGTTTTACCTCTGTGCCTGCTGTACTTGGTACATGGTAAAAGCTGAGTTCTCGTTTGTGTCAGGAAAGCAGCATGTTTGCTGGAGGGCAGATAGGAAAGCATCATAATGTGGACCTATGCAAGACCTTAGGGAATAAAATTAGGACTGTTGAGGACACTGTCAAGCCAATGATCTCATCTTTCACTTCCTCCTTTGTTCCTAAATACCCAGTGTGGCATAAAGGGTGAGAGCTTGGGCTTCCATTTACTCACATGGGTCTACCTCCCACCTCTTAGGTCTTGGGTGATCTTGGATCAATTACTTAAACACCTTGGATTGCAATGGCCTCATCTGTATTCTGGGGACAATAACAGTACCTACCTCACTAGACTTTCTAGGAAGATGCACAAGGGGTCCTTGGCCCTTAATAAAAGATCTGAAAATGTGAACTATTCTTAGCAATGATGTAATGTAACCTTTCTTTCCACCCTCCTCCTTCGAAATGCCTTTTAAATATTGGGGGTAAGGTCTTGTGATAGATAAATTTGAAATTTTTTTAAAAGAGTGAAAGATGACCTCTGAGTATTGACATAATAGTAGCTGTGAGCATGTTTGTGGCCTTATTCTCCTACTCTTCATCAGGTTGGGATAGGAAAGCAGGCAAATGCAGAGTAAGGCAGGGAGGGCAGGGGTGGTGGCGGTAATTTTCACCTTGTAGCATGACGTGTTTATTAGTGTCTACGTATGTTAAGCGCAGCAGCCTGGTTTCCTTGCATTAAATAGCAGTCATGCCCAACTGGCTCTCCATGTACCATTACTCCAAGTGATTGAGCCAATTTCTCCCTCTGCCGTGAGTTTAAGTTGTAAACCTCTCAGCCAGACAGGGAGGCAATGATGGGCTGCCTGTTGTGATTATTATTAACCTTTAGGATGACACTTACCAGACCAGGGGGTTCTGTGGAGAGACTCAGGATGGGGCAGGCACAGACTACAGACTCCCCACCACCCACCTCTGCAGAGGCTGCACGCGTGTGTTCACAATGGCCTTGCAGAGAGGCCCCAGGCCATCGGCCTGGGGTGAGTAATCTCTTGTGCTGGGTAAGTGATGGAATGTTGGGTGTCCTCTGTTTCATTTGAGTAGAGGTAGGAAGTGAGTTGTGGGAAAGCTGGAAAAGTTGTAAAAAGCTAGGTGCCCCAAAATTCAGAAGTCATTTGCCAGCCATTGTTTTTTTCTCTTTGCCATATATATGGTCAGACCCTAAATTATCCAGTGGAAATTTGCAAGGACAATGGCTACCTCCTTGTTGCCAGCTAATTCACTAGACCACGTATATTTAGCATAGCGATACTGGGGACCAAGAGTCACAGAGAGCTGCAGGGTTGGAGAAAGTGTTAATTCCTTAGAATCAGACTAATGTGGGTCTCAAACCCAAATCTGTCATTTAATAACAATGTAAAATTTGGCAGACTTCTTCACGTAAGCCTTGATTTCTTCACCCATATAATGAGAATAACCACAAGAAAGTTAAGAAAATTGGCCATGATCCCACAGTTCATAAGGGACAGAACTGGGATGTAAACCTAAATCTGTCAGATTCCCAAACCTGCCTCTTTCCTAGACACCACTCTACTTATGAGGAAGGTGGCTACTGGGATCTCAGAGGAGGTCCATACCCTCCCAATCTCTGCTTTTTAAAGCCATCTCTTATGCCTTGTGTATGAGAAGCAAATAGGCTAAGATCACATATGGTTCTAGAGATATATACGTTAGACTTCAGTTAAAAAAAAGT
The DNA here is from genome assembly GCF_902729225.1 of Pteropus medius. Lineage (NCBI taxonomy): Eukaryota > Metazoa > Chordata > Mammalia > Chiroptera > Pteropodidae > Pteropus > Pteropus medius. The sequence goes on along the minus strand of NW_024349800.1, from coordinate 64,329,167 downwards.
CTTCTCCCACTCCCTCACCCATGTCTAAAATTAAAATGCCAAAAATATTGCCAGGAAGAAAAATTTGGTGAAAAGCAAGAAAAACTGAATCAGCTACAGAGCATACTGTGAGACATGGATTTCTCTGGTTTTTTTGAAGTCCCATTCTAGAGGAGCTCTCAGTCATTAGAGATTGTCTTTCAAGATGAAGCACTCAAATAAACTGTGCCAATATTTGACTGTGTTGAAGCTCTTTTCAAAGGCTTGATATCCTGTCTTCCCTGAAAGAGAATTTTCCTCTATCGAGTTTACTTCAGTAACAAGGGGAAAAAAAATCTCCCCCAACATGTCTTTGGAATGTTCTAGAATGTTTATTTATTGATTTTCTGTTAGGTAGATTGGAGAGAACATGGTAAAATTATACGAACACTGGATTTCTAGTCAGAGGACCTGGATTCAAGGCTAGCTCTGCCAAAACTTTCTGTGTAACTCTGGGCAAGTCACTTAATCTCTCTATACGTCAATGTTTTCCTCTGTAAAAATGGAGACATTATAAGGAAAATGTTTCTAACCATTTTAAAGTGCTTTCCTAGTTATCGAGAAGAGCCGTAAGACCTGTCTCCTATGTATTATCTGACCCTGAGCAAGTTACTTTCCCTCCTTGAGACCCCGGGTTCCTTGTGGAAAACATGAAAATACTGGACTAGTTTTATAGCCAAGCCTGTTTTTGCTTGTAAAATTCTATTATACTCTGTGAACTCTATCAAATACACTGAAATTAGGTGCTGGCACCCTCTGGTTGAGAGAAGGTATGATATGGGTGTGTTTACAGGAAGAGGTCTTTCTTTATTATAGCTTGGATTCCCATCCCGAGGGAACTCGGTATTGGGGAGCCTCCTACCTCCACACAGGAGCAGGCAAAATGGAGGAGGAGTGAGAGTGAGCTGGACTTCAACTTGTCCAGGAAATGGTAAGGTGCTTCTGTCAGTGATGGCTCTCTGTGGTTCTAGAAAGAAAAGGAAATATCAGTGGTGAAGCCATGACTAGGTCATAGAGGAAGGAGTGGGGGATGGGGCATGGCAACTGTAGTTAGGGGAATGTTTAGCTGTGACCCAAATAAGGTGACCTTGGTACAGAGAAGGGGATAGAGAATTAGACAGAGATACAGATGTAGATATAGATATAGATATGCTGCTAAGAATCAGGTCTAGAAACACGTTCGTTCCTCTCTTGTTCAGAAATCATGACCAAACATTATACACCTGACTCAATGCAGATAACTAAAGGTTGCTAGTTCCCACCTCAGGGCCTTTGCACTTGATATACCTGGCCCCCCATGCAAATATCTCCTGCCATCATCACACAATACACTTGTTTCCCTGTTACCATCTCAACTCAAACAGCACTTCCCCAGAAAAATCCTCCCTCCAATTGCCTAATCTGGAGCTGCCTCCTGCCCCTGTGTGCCCTCTGGGGGGAAATTGCTTCCTTTGTTTATAGGACAGCTTGTTTATTTCCTGGCTCCCCTCCCTGGAGCCTCCCTGGAGCTCTCCTCTAATTAATGTAAGCTTCATGAGGGCAGAGGGCTGGACTCTTTCTTTCTCTTTGTATCCAAAGCACCAGGAGGATGCCTGCATAGAGAAGGCTCCTAAAATTTGTTCAAAAACTAAAGAACACAATAAGAAATGTGCTACCTTTTTTTTCTCTCTCTCTCTAGGAAGGCTTAAACAAACAGGCAGCATGTCCTTGAGCATGAGGGATTCTGGCCTGAATAAGGAACAGCCAGAGACTGAGAGGAGTCTGTCCTTCCACAGGCTCTGAGGTAGCCATACTGATTGCGCTGCAGTTATTTTTACTGCCACTGCTTCCAAAAGAAACACCCTCATGCATCACGACAACCTGCTCCCTAAGGGTGTGCCAGCCAAGGCGAAGGCAAAACGAGTGACGATGTCTGGAATTTGTATAGCACTGTTCCCAGTACTTTCACGTCATTTTACCATTTTGTAGATGAGGGCACCGAAGCTCATAACGAGTTTAGGACTAACTGCAGGTCTGCCCATAGCCAGTGTTCTTGCCTTTGTATTTAAGCATTCTACAAATGAGCACAGGCTTGGGGGCTCCCCAAGCCCATCCTCCATGGAGAGATCACAGCCAACTACCTACAGATAGGTCCAGTAAAATGAATTGGTTAGCAGGGCCAGGAATAGGGTGAGTCAGGGGAGGCACCTAGGGTGCAAAGTTTAAAGAGGCATCACCCTCCGGGCATTTGCCCTATTCTAAGAGTGGTGCCACATTAAATTTTGTCCTCTGGGCATCACGCTTGCCTCATCTAGCCCTGCCTCTGCTCACTGGAGCTTTCTGCAAGTTTTCTCTCCTTTCCTCTCGTGTCATGTAATATTTCTTTGTCTAGAAATATCATCGACATAACTAGAAGATAGATTGATCTTGGGGAGGATTTGGCTCACTTTACCAGCTTGCTTCTAGCCACTTATTGGCATCCTCTCCTTCAAATGGCCAGTGGCATTATTTTTCTAAAGGACAGATATGTCACTCCTCGAATGAAAACCCTTCAACAGCTCTTCTCATGGTCAACATTTTTAAAAAGGCCTTAACTACTTGGCATGGCCTTTAAAGCCTTTATAATTTGGCACCATCCTAGGTCTTAAATGTTGTCAGGCTTCCACACTTTTGGAAAGGCTGTGCGTTCTACCCTTTCCTGCCTGTTTGGGCCAAAGCCATTTACCCTTCAAAGTCTAATTCCAAGGTCACCTATGCTCGATATGATTCAAGAATTGGAGCAAAGCTGATGTGAACCCAGCTCACCACTGGTGGCCAGATGGCTAGTTTGTTGTAGGATGGCAGTGCTAGGCTGAGGGTTGAGACCTGACGAGTTAGCCAGGCCTCCCAGGGCTCCTTCCCCATATTCTCTGCACTAACGGGGTGGGGGAGTCACCTTCAGAACTTGGCCTGGGCAGTGCTAACTTTATAGCCGGGCTAAGTGTGACTCCAGCTTTTGAACTAACTGGTTTATATCTTCCTGTGACAATGTGGGTCTGAGTTGTTGGTAATGAAATGAAACCAGTTTCCCAAGTACCTTGGGACCTCCCCATCCGCCCAGGGCCTGTTTTTCTTTCGACTTTGCCTTTCAGCATTCAGGCTCCTCCACGCTGCCAAGGTGGGGATGTGTAACTGGTTTGGAGCTTTAATAATTGGGCTGCCAGCCCAGCCTTCCTCCTGGCTCTGCTCTTCCTCCTCGCTTTATGTCTAACTTCTCAGCTATTTGTTTTCTTCCTCCTCTGTGTCTAACTTATCTGTTTCCTTTGCATGATCTTGAGAATCAAGCCAAAGTCAGGCTGATATTTTGGCCCAGTCTCCACAAGGAGTTCAGATCTAAGATCTTTATTCCTGGAAAGAAAGTTCATGTATGTGTTGGATTGGGAGAGGCTTTAGAGAAAAAAGAAAATGCCTGTATGCTGTGATAATAGCTATAGTAATAAATAATAATTATACCTACATAGTAACTGTGCTGAATGATTTTTCATGCTTTTTCTCATTGAGCTTCACAACAATCCTAAATAATAGGTAATGACTGCTCTATATCCATTTTAAAGATGGTTCTTGTCATATCCATTTCCAAATGAGAAAGTTTAGGCGAAGAGTGTTACATAAGTAGCCAGAGTAGGGCTGGTGTCCAGGTCAGCCTTAAAAGCTTTAGCACTATTTGAGAGACCCTGAACTAGTCACTTTACCCTTCTGTGCCTGTGACAGAGAAATAAGGAGAGATAGTCCTGCTTACTTTACAAGATAGTTAGGATGGTTGCATGGGATAAGGAATGTGAAGTGCTGTATAAGTGTTAGTAATAATCTGAAAATTCATGGGATCTTGGATAAGGCACTGGGAATCCTTTTTATTGTATGACAATTTTTATGTTTCCTTGTTTTGACTTGAACCTATATTTTCCATCTTGAGCGATTCTCATCCTTAATGATCCAGGATCTTTGGCTGGACTAAGGGACTTAACACTCTTCAGAAAATGGTTTTATATGAGCGTATGACTGTTTGGGAGTTAGGTAGCACAAGTATATTATCTCCAGTCTGCAGGCAAGAAAACTGAAATAAGGAGTGGCTCTCGGGACATTGCTCAGAGTACCTGATATCTACTCTGGGCCTTTTGCATTCCTTCATGTTTCTATTGTGGGGGTCTGGGTAAAAGACAATGTTTATAGCCGGGTAGGGCCAGGTGGGGTCCGGGAGAAGGTTTTTGGGGTGGGCATGGTGCTAGTGGCCCCTAGGCTTTCCTCCTTTATGAGCCACCCCCAGTTTATCATAATATGCACATGCCCCTCATGAAACATCCTTGCATAAAACTCTGTAAGATGTGAGCTGTGGTTAACTACTTGTCATAATGTGTTTTGTTGTCATTTAAATAAGTGGTTTTAAACATTTTAATTTTGTCATTTTCTCTTTGTAGTTCAAAGTCAATGCAGTTTTTCAAGTGTCAAGCAATTTCACAGACCTTTGTTGGCCCTAGGCACTTTGTCTAGAATGCCGTAAAACAGCCCTGGCTGGGCTTTACCTTTTCTTTAGTTTTGAGGTTGAGCTTTGGAGCTTTGGCCAGACAGATCTGAGTTCGAATCCTATCTCCATCCTGGGAACATTATGTAAACTCTCTGTCTCATCTGTAAAATGGAGAGAGTAATATGTATGTGTGGCTACTTTTCGATGTTGGTATAAGTTTTAATATAATGTATATTAAGGTGCCTAGTCCAATGCCTACAACATATTAAGTGCTCAATAATTGAAGCTATTTTATTGTAGTTTTTTTTCTCTCTAAACTAGTTAGACTCATGGAGATGACTCCCAGAAGGATGGCCTTTTGGACAGTGTCTTTGTGAGAAGGGAGAATGTCTGTAGAACTCATTACTATCATGTCTCTTTGGAGTGGTCATGAAGAGGGTTTTCACGGAGGTCAAGACAGTCACCAGGTGGGCAGCAGGCTGCTGGTTAAACTCTAGGTCTTCAGAGCCCTCTCTCCTCTGGCTGCCCTAAATCCCTTCATTTCACTAAGGGCCAGGCTGAGACCTGGAACCACATCCACAAGGGCTCCAAGTCCAGCCCACAGGCAAGTTTGAGGCCCCACCCCAAAATAGTCTCATACGGGAATAGGGGCCTGGCATGTCTGTCCTGCCCCAGGTGCTGGGCTTGGTGAGGGGAATCAAGAAAAGGGCTAACATGAAATCAGAGGAGAAAAGGAAGAAGCTGCACCATGGGGAGTGAACCAGACTGGGTGGGGCAAGAGAAAGGAACCCTGGTGCCTCTGTTGGAGGCGATGAGACCAATTCACAGCATGCCCTGCTAGGAGGACAAAAGGACTGACATCCCTGTAGGGGCATCAGAAGCCACCCTGGCCTACTCCCCTGGACTTCACCAATTGGTAAAGTCAAGGCTGGGTAAAGAGCCCAGCCAGGAGTTGGAGGTGGTGGGGGAAGGGAAGGCTCATCCCCCTGATAATTCAGAATCACCCGAGGCACATATCAAAAATGCATGTTCCTGAACTCCACCCTAAAGCCTCCCCAATAACTGCCTCTAGGGACATGAGGTTCAGTGACCTGAAGTCTTAACAAATTTCCTTCAAATGTTTTAGTGTTAAGAATGCGGGAATCTTTGGGACAGAACAGAGAAGGATCTAGAAAATTTTCTCTGTGGGTTGATTTTAAATACTATGCAAGTTAGATTTAAGATAATATTGGCAACAAACATTTTGGTTTGACAAATGTTTTTTACACACCTACCGTGTGCAAAGAACTTATTCTGCCATCGAGTAGCCTCCCAGTTTATAGAGGAAAAAGTGGACTTTATAAAGGGCAATTAGGACAGGTGTCGGGGCAGCGCTGGGGGCAGCGCTGGGGGCAGCGCTGGGAGCACGCATGTCCCAAGGAGGTTTCCAGGGCTGGAAGCCCAGCAGGAGTAGGGCTAGGGAGCCTTAGCATTTTTCATTTTGAGGTCAAGTATCTTCAATAGAAGGTAGATTAGCCTTGCTTTCATTTCGCTTAAGCTGAAATATAGGGAAGCCTCTTTTTTCTCTATCCTTGACCTTATTCTTCTTGGGATGATGAAAGATTGAACCACTGGCTCACTTTTATTTGCTCATCTGAAATTTGGGCTCTGCTCAGTTATGTGTGCCACATCTTAGCCAAAGTAAAGGAACTCTCTGCTTTACTCTTCTCTAGCCAAAACAGTGGTGAGTCAAAATAAACAACCCTTGGAATCCAAACCCTGGCTCCTCCTACAGAAAAGGCAAAATATTTCTTTTATATTGATGCAGGTCCCCTATTTGCAGGCACCTTCAGGACGCACGCAGCTGTGCACAGAGCCTGGCAGTGACCAGATGGGAAATCCTGGTGCAGAGGAGCACTCCCTGCGACAGGCCTGTATTGTGAGGTTTTAATGGGAGATACTTTTTTAAAAAAAAAAATCTCATAAGTTGACTTTCTGTGGCCCACAGGCCCTAATCCTGCCAGCAGGCCGCCTCCGCCCCCTCGCGGTGTCGGCTCTCAGCCCGGGGCGCAGTCGGCGCCTGACCATCATCCAGCCGCCTGAGGCCACAGCAGCAAGAGGCTGGCGGGCCGTGCGGGCCCTGCTGGGCCCCCCGCTGCCACTTCCTCCAAGCCGTGCTGACCTCTAGTGGTCACAAGGCAGAACTGAACAGGACGCGTGGCCTGAGTGGGACCAGGGGTTCATCTCAAAATTCCGTGGTTTCCACCTTTGCTTTGCAGGTTAGCATAACCTGGGAGCATTGAAAATACTCTTGTCTGGGCCCCACCACAGGCCAGTTAAGTCAAAAATCTCCGACGGTGGGACCTCGGCGTCAGTATTTTTTTTAAAGCTCCTCAAGTTATTCTAACATGAAGTCAGGGTCTAGAGCCCTTCGTTAAAATCAGGCTTTTGCTGGCTTCTAATGCATGTACCAGAGTAGGTGATGTCAGCATCTGAATACGAGTGAGTGTGTCTGTCCTCAAGTGTGCCCCTCAGTCTTGTGTCTGAGCACCGGTTTGAGCTTTTGTGTTCCCTTCCCCCACAGGGCGTCCCTGATTCCGGTGTCAGATGCTGGTCCGGGTCCTGTGCCTGAGTGTGTGCCTGCACTGAGTGAGTGAGCTGGGATGGAACTCAGATGCTTGGCACAGACTTGAGAAGCAAAGGGTCCGGTAGGTATCTCTGGTCCTTCGGAGTAGCAGGAGATGGGTTACAGCCTCTTAACTCCATTCGTATAGTTCACTCTGCTCCTGCGAAGTTCTTGTTATCTCACTTCAGTACCCTCTCAAGAAAAGAGTCAGAGCGGAGTGAAGGGTTGAAGAAGTACAAATTAGTAGCTGATAGATGGTCAAGGGGTTGGGGAGCATGGCAGAGGGAATGCAGTTAGCATTAATGTATTCACTAAGTGCAAAACCAGAGGAGAGAAGGACCAATTAGGGGAATCATTTTATAAACTATATAAATGTCTAACCAATGTTATGTATACTTGAAACTAATTAAAATAAATGAATAAATCTTTTCATAATAATTTTTTAAAAAGAGGAAAGAATCTAGATTGAAAAAAATGCCAGTTTATTCATCAGCTAAGTCCACCTAGGGCTGCAGTACCCAAAGCTGCCTGAAGGGGTTGGGCGGTCTCTTTAGGCTCCTCATTCCGTCAGGCCTAGGATGAAATAGGTTGGAAGGGAGAAGAGCCAGCACCGGCATAATTAAATTAATTTCCAGCAGCTGCATGGGATTAAAATTACCCACCTCTCTCTGGTCTCTATCTAATGTTCCTGAAAACAATCTTCTAATAATCTCCTACTCATTTCTCTTTTTTACAAGTCACAGCTTTTGGTAAATTTATCCCTGATTGTTCTGCCCTTCCCACTCCTAGGCTCTGCTGGAGGGCACGGTCCTGGAGAGACCTATCCCAGGTGACTGGCCTGACCCTCCCCTTCCCAGACTTGCCCAGGGAGCTGGGCAGGGGCGACAACACAGGACAGCATAACCTTCAGGAGTAGGGCAGGCCGGGGTGCTGCCTCAGCCCTCATTCTCTTCCCAGGGGAAGTGGAGCCTTGCGTGCCCCATGCCTCTCTTTTCGGGGAGCAGAGGAAAGGCAACATCTTGTGTTAGAATGACCACCAGACAGGGTCAAGGATACAGGCCTGAATGCCTGTGCTTCCATTAGCTAGCTGTCTCTTCCGTGAGCCTTAATTTCGCTTTCTATAAAGAGGAAGAAACTATTCTCCCTACTGGTGGTTGTGGTGACTAAATGAGATAATACATAGGAAAAAATATATAACGTGGGTAGATAATAGAACCTGACCCATGGTAGATGATCATACATAATATTAATGATTAGAGTGATAGCTAGCACGTATTGAGTGCACATTACAGGATAATGATTTAAGCTTTTTACATATATTGTTTATTCATTGCAGCAGTGCTCTGAAATGTGTCCTTTCATTGTTTTCGCCTTTACAAAGTGGGGAAATGAGGTAGAGAAGTACTGGGAAACGTGCCCCAAAACTCTGGCCCAGAGTAGTAGACTCAGAAAGTGAAAAGTGAGCTCTGAAAATCTGATGACATGTCCTGGGAGAATTATCACTGGGCTGTACAAATACTTAGACACAGTATTTGCTTATATCCTTGCGTAGGAACGCACACACCCACACACACATGCGTGTGCACACCTGTGCCTTTGCACATTGTCACTGCATAACCCCAGGCCCTGCACCTTCCATCCTGGAAGAGTCTCCCCAAGGCAGTCGCCTCTTGGAGAAGCAAAGGGGAAACAAACTAGTCACTGCAAACAAGTAGGAAGGGAAGCCAGGTGCCTTTGGACAGAGGAAGAGATTCCATTAGACAGGGGCAACCTTACAGGATGGGTACAATTATGATTCCCATTTTACAGATGAAGACACTGAGAAACCAGCTGGGTGAGACAGGCAGTCACCAACACTGCGAACTGTGAAGTGGGCTCATAGGAATGGGAACGGGCTTCCTTTGACACTGTCCTCCCCTGGATTAGCCTGTTTCTTTCTAGGGACCCCAAGGCTTAGCAGTTTGGATATGAGGGGCAGCTCTCCTGGTGCTGCCATGCCTAAGTCAGCTCATCCCAGAGCCTCATCCCATGGGCTTAATGCTTTCTGTGCTTTGCATGTAATTGACACGTTGGAATTTGTTTAATTTCGAGTTTTCCACTGCTGCATTCTGTTCCCTTCCTCTCTGATCTGCTGAGTAGGATCTGGGGAGTGGGAACTTAGACTAGGATCTTGCTTCTGCCCTTTTCTGGCTGTATGACCATGGTCGCGCTACCCCCTTCTCTGGTCATTTCTAAAGTCTGGCCTGACATCCTTGGTCAATGATTTCAATCAGGTCTCCATCAGCCTCAGCCCACCGTGGTTGTTGGTGATGAGGGCTTATGTGCAGGGAGGTTCATTGCTTGTGATCCCCAGATGACAGTGTGTCATTGCAGCAGAGGAAATGGTAGGTGAGTTGGGGCAGAGGTCATCCTGGTGCTGCCCCTAACCACATGGCTTGATCTCAGGGTCCGAATCAGGATTGGGGCTGATGCTGTGGAGTTGTGGAGTTGGGAATGGTCCACCCTCCAAATGCCTCAAAGCATCAAAGGAAAGAGAGCAAAGAAAAGGTATAGGTTAACAGAACCATTCCTAACCACAGCTATCCCCCGTGTAGCACCCACTTTGTGCCGGCTACTATCCTAGGCCCTTCGAGAGGCTAACTCATTTAGTCCTTGGAACAACCCTAAAGAATTGGTACTATTATGATCCCTATTTTACAGACGAAGACACTGAACCATAAAAAGTTTATGCAGCTAGAAGATGGCAATGCTAGTTCAAAACTAGGGTGTCTAGCTCCAGTGTTTGTCATTTAACCACTACATTATATTACTTCCCAAGGAGTGTCCCCATCAGGTCTAAGGAGTCATTTGGGAAGAGGTAAATCAGAAAGTCCTCCCTGGAACCTGCACTGGATACTGCCCAGGCCAACCCTCCATTCAGATGAAGGCCATAGCGTGGACGTGAGGGGAGCCCCTCACAGCTGGATGACCTGCTCATTGCCTACTGAGGAATTGGCAGAGAGCTCCTTCTCTATTTAATTTTTGTTTGTATCCCCCAGAGATATTCCACATCTAGGGGATAAGAAACAGAGGGATGGTTATTCCTCTCAAGATGACTTTCTCTGACAGGCCCTTTGAGATGTGTCTCTTCACTTCCTGCTCTGGGCACCTGCATGCCCACTCTCCGTGGTGAGAGAGGACTGGCAAGGCCTGGGCAGCAGAATGTCTGCTCATCACAGGGCGACCATGGCATATGCATGGCTTTCCAATTTCTGCTGAAAACATTAGCTGAAGATAGAACTGGAAGATGAAGCCCTGAGGCAGGGTTCGAGCAGAGCAGGCAGCACACCCAGGTGGGAGCTGCAGTGGACCCCAGAGCAGGTGAATCATGGGAGGATCTTATGGGCAGCCCTCACCCCACAGCTACCCCCTCCCCCCCACCCCAGGCCTTGGGGTGGTGCCGGCTGTGGTTGGCCTCCTACTATGGAAGTAGTGGAGTAAGAGGGGAGAGGAGGAAAGATGGAAGTGAAAAGAACCCTAAAAGAGAGCGGAGAGGAAGATGAGTGAAAGTCCTAGCTGATGCAAATATTGACATAACCATTATGAGAGTAAATAAAAGTCCCATTTATGTTATGCAAGTGCTATATTCTTTGAATACTTCTGTCTTGAGGAATTTTTTATTTCACCATAGAAGAAAAATGTTTTCATATTCTCTCCCACCGCTCAGACCCAGAACCCAGCGAGGCCTCGTGCCCCCGAGAGCCATAATATTATTTGTTAACATTTTTATGATGCCAAATGGTCTGTAGGAGAACGGGCGCCATCCTTTAGCTGGGAAACCATATGGCACGACGAGTAATAAATAAGGTATTGTGATAGTTAATGAACCTAATTGCCAGCAAAGGCTTTAATACAGAGACTGTGCTGCTGAGAATTTAGCACCACATTAGGGATGCTGCGGAGCTCCCCTGACTTCTGAGGCTTAATTTAAGTTCTATATTGCAAACTCCAGAAAATAATTCCAAACCCTCCTGCTGGAAAAGCAACCTGCTGGTAGACTGTGATTATACCGAATTACTAAAATCGCAATCAATTTTATACACACAGTTAACCCTTGCCAGGAAGGACTCCTGGAGAGGAGAGGAGAGGGCTCTGGACTGAGGAGGACGAAGAGAGGCAGGCAACTGGTGGTGTCGGGAAAAAGGGACCAGAGCCAAGGGCCTTTTTCCGCAAAGAGGAAGTGAGGGAGAAGCTGGGGGAAGACCTGGGCATAGGCGTAGCCTGTTGGACTTCCCCAGTCCTGCAGGGTTCCCTTCCCGGTGGGACAAGAAGACAGAGGGTCTTGGAGAGAGGAGTCCGTGTTCACCTACCACTCCCAGCAGCAGGAATGCTTGGCAGGAAAAGGAACTGAGTCATTGCTGCCATATTCCATAAGTCAAGGTTATTAACTAGAGAAGATCAAATTGTGGCAGTCAAATAACCTTGCACTGTGTAAAATGTAAATGCCGAACAGCTGCTGCTGAACTTTCCGTGGTGTCTGGAAGGTTTCCTGGGTGAGAAGAGCACACCAAAACAAGGAGAAGAACCGGGGCAAAGGCATTTCTTCCCTTCCCCTCTTTTTGGAGCTTGTGGCAGGCCTTGCTCACCTCCAGGCCTGGCCAAGATGGAGAATGGTCAGCTATGTAGAAGAGAGTCTTCTGGAATGGGTCAATCCAGTGGGGAGAGGAGAGAACACTCTGAGGCTGTGGCCCTCCCAGAGCACCAGTCATCCGCCAGCCCCGTCCCGCAGTGATGCCCCAGGCTATGGTTTGGGGAGCTCAGAAATGCCCTTTCCAGAAAGAGATGGGAAACCTCATTAGGTGCTCCCTGTGCTAAACTCTCCTGCACTGAGAGAGGGGTGAGTGGAGCAGGCTGAGACATGAGAGTGGGTATTTGAAATAAGTAATCTTCCCGTATGTCAAGAAGACTACAGAAGAAGCTCAGGCCTGAGTACTGGTAAAGCCAAATATGGACCAAAGAATCTCAAAGTTTATTGAGACCACGTAGGAGGCAGAGGAAGGGATAGAAGAGGGGTCTGGCCCAAGATGTGAGACCCTAAGGAGTGACCATGTGTGGTCATATGGCTCCTTCCCAAAGAGCTCAGGACAAAGCACATTTCCTGCTATGGACTAAGGTCGATTCAGCCTCATCTGGGATCTGGAGTCCCAGCAGGAGGGTGTATAAGAGCGAGGCCTCATGCGCCCAGGCACTGGGAAGTTCTGTGCATAGAGCAGGGTCTAAGGCTGGTGGGGGGCTGGAGGATGAGGCCTTGCTTTGGTATTAAGCTTCATGGGGTCAGGAATCCTGTCTGATCTTAGCAGGGAGCCTGCACACAGTCAGGAGCTGGGATGAGATGGATTTTAGAAGAGTAAACCCCGCAGTGACCACAAAAGGAAGCCCATCAGCTCCCATGTCAATCTAATCTGCTTGGTTGTCAATGTGGATGATACTTCCTCCAGGTGGTGCTGACAGGATATAAGATCACCAAGGTCTGCTAGAGAGGCAAGGCGCCAGCCTCACATTCAGCCCCACTCTTGGTGCATGTTTGTCACTGCTGCCCTGGGCTTGTCACAAGGCTGTGGTACTCAGCCATGGCCATGGTCCTGAAGTGGATACTCAGCTGCCTCATCTATAAGTCTGTTCCACAGCCTGGTGATAGGAGAATCTGAGACCCAAGAGGATTTTCAAGACCTGCCTACTGGGATGGGGGTTGGGGAAAGAGCCACAGGGCCCCCGCAGACCCTCTCTAACCCTGATGGAACTTCAGACTCGACTGGGGAGCTTTTATAAACCACAGAGAGACCCAAAGCCCAGATACTTCTATCCAGCAGATCCAAGGTGTGTTCCCAGCCCAAGTAGGTGTTTAAAGTTGCACAGGTGATCCTGACACTGACTTAGATGGAGAACTAGTTCCCAAGGAAGTGCCACACCCTGCCCTCACCGTCACTCCAACCTCCCCCACTCAGCTCCAAATGGTGAAATGAGAAATACCTACCCTCCCTCTGATAAGCAATTGAGAAAACATGGAGATTCTGCTTAAAATGCAAGCAAACTGTGGAGGCCAAAGGAAGGCATTCTGAACACCAGGTTGGTTAAACCCTGGGTCAAGGGCACAGGTAAGGTGGTTGAATTTCCACCTCTGTCAGCCTTTCTAGAGTAGACAGATACACATCTGGAGGCAGAGGGATTAGACCGAATGACCATTAGATCTTTGGCTATTGTAATCTTAAAAGTATTTCCGTATTTTATAGATGAGAAAAATGAAGGCCAGAAAAGTCTGTGAGTCTCTGAGTCTCTGAAGGGTAGTGTTGAAACTGCCTAGAGCCCGGGTGTCAAGATGCACTCTAAGTATGCACTCGCTCTAGAACACTTTGCTTCTTCTTCCTCTAGGTTGTGTAAACTGGACAGTGGGAAGATAAATCAAGAGCAAAAGAAAATCCAGGATTCGTGTTCATACACTGGATATGAGGGGCACGGTGGGACCCCTCGGGAGGTGTCTGGTTCTGAGAGTATAAGATGCTGCAGGAGCTTGTCATCTAGTTGGAGAGATTCTTACAAAATTGTAAAGCCATTTATTAAGTAAGCAAGGTAATGAGAGCATAAGGGTCATGGAAGGAAGGGCCTTATGAGAGCACGCTTCCTAGAAAGGGACTCAAAGCCATAAGGACTTACTGTTAATTGTGAGTTGCTCCTTAGCTCTGTGCTAAAGGCTTTAGGAAAACCAAGGAAGGTAAAAGATGTTGTGTCTGCCCACAGGGAGCTTTCAGTCAAATTGAAGAAGCGACATGCACAAGAAAGGCCTGGAGGTTCCAAAGAAAGCAGGTGGCTGAGTCCCAGCCGTGGGCCCAGACACTCAGGTGCTGCGGCCTCCTAGTGAGCCCTCGCTTCCTCCAGATTCTGATAAGTGGGAAGAGTTTGACAAAGTTGGACAAGACTCCTCACGGCAAAGGGGGGCACTGGAGATTTCAGGCAAAAAGGTCATGGTCAGGGAGTGTTGAGGTACTTCTAGACATAGGCTCCCAAGCTGGCCTCTCCATGCCACTGGCGCCTTGGGCCGAGCCAATGGCCTCAATGACCCCAGCTCTCCCTGTCGCAACAGAAGGTGGTAGGAACACACTGCAGACTCAGAGCCCTGTTAATCCAGCAAGTGCTGAGATGAAGAGCTACCTGGTGTGGATATAATACTGTACATAAATACACTTTACAATCACAGAGAAGCCTTGCTACTCAGAGGAGACCATGGAATATTTTATGGTGATGCAGATCAAGTGAAAAGAAGGAGAATAAATAAAGAGGAAGATAATTATTTGATGGAGTTCTCTTAGGATATGCCACAGCAGGAAATACTTACAAAGAATACATATTACTAGAGAGATAGAGCTTTTCAAGCATCAAACTAACCTATAAATTGTCAGAAGCGGGAATGGTAAGAAAGGAATGAGAGACACGTGGGTACCCATTATACCATCAGCACTAGGGTTCACATTCCACCTTGCTGGCAGCGGCTCTGTGCACCAGCTACAGCACAATCCTGCAGAAGGGAGACGCCACCTAATAAATGTCTCTGCAAAATTACGGCTGTACTGCTACAGTAAAAAGATGGCGCCATTTATCTCCGCGCCATCTGCCCAGGCTCATTTGTTGCTCCGGAGGCAGCCCACATGCACCCAGCGAGTTTGCAACTCTCCAAGACTTGGAGTGTTTACTTCACAAGGATGCTAATTCTTTTTTCTGGCTCTGGGTGGTCAGCAGGAGAGAAGCTGAAAGAGGCCCTGTACCTAGACCTGCTGATTGCATGAGCCGCCCTCTGCAACGTCAGACCTGGACCTCTGGGTAAAGACCAGGAGCCCGGAATCCTTCCCATGCAGGTGAAAAGGCAGAAAGGGCATCATTCATTATTCGTTCATCCATCATTCATTCATTCCTTCCTTCATCTATTCCGCACACAATATGGAGCATCTGCTATGTGCCAGGCACCGCAATGTACATTAGGGATATCTCCATAGCTTGCTCCCACTTCCTGCAGGTTGTTATTCAAATGTCATTTTCTCAGAGAGGCCTTCCCTGCCCGCCGCCCCCCCATCTAAAATTGCAACAAACCCCTTTTGTAGCAGATGCCGTCCTGCTTCGCCAGTATCCTCTCAGATTCCTTTGCCGTTTTTGTGTTCACAGCCTCCTGGTGTGTGGTCACTCCCAAAAGCCAACCCCTGTGTGTCTTTTTAGGAGGACTGCCTTCAAGCTGCTGGAATCTGCTTTGCTGGAGGTGAGAAAGTATAACCTGACTCCTACCCCACTGCAGGTATACTCCTTAACCAACGGTTGATGGATACAAACTTATACATGCTCTATCTCCCTTGCCCCCAAAGGCTAGAACATTGTGATGTGTTTGGTACTGTTGAAACATAATATACTGAGGAGTGGGTAAGTCGTTTATAAAACTACAAATATATGACTGCAGCATTGCCCAGGGTCTGTGGGCTTCTAAAGGGTTGATTGAGCTCATCCCAATGACTGGTGAAAAGGTGGCATTGCTGGAAGCTGGAGGCTGAAACGAACAAGGTACAGGTGTGGCAGGATGGAACCACAGTCTGTGTGTGGACCCCAGTCCATTTTCCCACCCTGCAGGAAGACACAAACTACTCCGGGACCTCTTGTTGTCTCTGCGTAGCCAACACTAAGCCCATAAAGACCAGGTACTGAGAAGGCTTGAGATGCCTCTCTTCTTTCTTCCATAGGCTCCTCTGCTGACACTGAAATGGAAACCTCTCTTTTCTCCCTCTGCTCTCCCCTACTCTCTGCTCCACACCCAGCCCAGGAACCTCAACTTTCCATGAAAACACCCACCTTCACTACCTTTAGCAGAAAGAAGCACTGTTCCTTCTGTTATGTGAAGAAGCCCCTCTTAGACTGTGCTGTGGGACTCAGTTAAACTAGTTATGCCACTGGCGGGGAGTTGACACTGAAGAAACAGGCACCAGAGCATGACGAAGACGGGTTGGGCTTTTATCAGGAGGTGATGCAGACACAGCGATGGCATTAACCTGGGGCCAGACCTGACGGTTGCTGCATGTGGAAAATGAACCAGCTGGAGATGGATGTCTGGTGAGGTGGCTTGAGGGCAACCCAGACGACTGCGGTGGGGTAATGATGGTGCAACCCAGAAATCTCAGAAGTAGTGCTGGGGAGAGGGAAGAGCTTATGGATATAAAAGAAGTTTAATGAACAGAATTTGGTGACTGATTATAAATACCAAATCACTATGGGGAGGAGAAACTTGGGAGGAGAGCAGATTTTCGTGGGAAGGAGACAGACACTGAGAAAGGGAAGAGGACAGAGAGGAGGGGCAAGGAGACATTAGAAGTATTATAGAAGGACATTGAGAATGACGGAAACCGAAAGATGGAAAAGAAGCAGTCGGGGGTCATTGAAACTCCTAGTGAGACTTCCTTCTTTTTTTGAACTAATTTTAGACTTACAGAAAAGTCGAGAAAAACAGTACAGAGAATTCCCACATATCACTCACCCAGCTCTCTCCTAACGTTAACATTTTACATACCCACAGCCTAGTTATCAAAGACAGTACATTAACATTGGCGCAACGCAACACTAACTACACTACAAACAATTCAAATCTCACCAGTTTCCTAGGGAGCTCTGGAGAGGGAGAAGCATAAACCCACAGAACGGGAGAGCGAGAGTGGGGTTACTCAAAGTGCCCAAGTCCCTCTTCCCAGAGAGAGTTTAGGGAGTTGTCCCGTCAGAGCCTGATGACATAGACAATTTTAGGCACATATATTAGGTGTCATAGAGTAAGTGCTTCGTAAGTGGCTATTTAATAAATGAATGGATTTAATGCTCCAGGCACAGAGCCAAAGTCATTACAATGAGTGTCGCAAACAACCAACCCCAGTCCTCTGTCCATTCTAAGCTTGCACAGTGTCCAGGATCTGCGGCTTATAGCATTAGACATTTTCAAGAGGCTTAAGGCCAAGGGCTTTTTCTAATGTCAGGTTCTAATTTCAGGAACCTCCAGGGAGAGGTTCCTCTATTAATACCCTTCACTGAGCCTTTCTCCTTAAATGCCTTTCTTAGGCACAGTCATGGTGGCCTGGGGCTCAATCCAGCTCCCTTTGAATTTATAATTTAGGGGCTTAGGGAAAGTTTATTGCTGTCATGTAGGAAGGAAAGGAGGCTTTTTTACTCATCACTGAGATCTTGAGCAAACTTGTCTCCAAAATTTGGGAGCCAGGCAGCCTAGGGATGGTGGACTGTCAATTACTGGAGGGCTCATTAGTTTCTCCTCTCCTGGGCTCATCAGGCATAGAGGGAAGCCAGCCCCAGCAGAAAGCAGGTGTGTGAAATAGAAACTCATCTGGGGCTCACAATACCCCCCACTTAGGCCAACTCCAAAAGCTCATAAAATAGCCCCGTGGCTCAGCCAGCTTGCTTCCATAACAATGACACATTCAAAGTTTTCTTTAACAAGGCCCATTCTGCAGCTCTTTGTTGCATCAAAGGGGACAAATCTGCCATTTTGTCCTGTCTTGATGCCCTTATTTTTACCCCTTGTGACTGGGAAGACGTTAGAGTCTCTTGAAGGCCAACTGCAGCCCTTAGTGGGTGGTGCCAGAGGAAAGGGAATGTAAAACTTGGATTAGCAGCTGACAGCAGTCACGTGTCCCCAGCACCAAAGGACCAATGATTCCAGGCCAATAGAGAGTGTCATTGTTGGAATTCTAGTCCATTCTATTGTCTAGTCAGGATAGACTTTTGTTCTTCCCTTTTTATTTTCTCTTTCTTCCTTATTTTGTGTGTGTGCGTGTGAGTGCGCAGGACTAGAGAAGGAAAGGGACTGGGAACACTCATTAGTTGAGGGATATTTAGATAAAAAGTTATATCTCACGTACCTCCACACACTACGCGTGTGCCCTATACAATACCCTCTCAGCCCTTGAAGACCTTCGCATGGTTCCCCGTATATAGATATTCTGGTCTTTTTCCCAGCCTGGCGGAGAGATGTGTAGGAATAACAAACGAGAGAATTAAGGACCTGAAACAACTTTTTTTTTTTTTTAGATTTTTCACGTTTCTGTACTTGACTCAACGCCCCAAATAATCACATTTTGATCAACTTGTCTCTTTTTCCCTGATAGCAAAGATAAGATCCAGCTTATATAGAACCAGACAGAATTCAGTTTAGCTACAATGCTCAGTACACTGCTTGACACATAATAGGTGCTCAAAAAAATATGTTAACTGGGTGAATGAACAAGTGGTAGATAGAGGGGAAACCTTAACAGCTGGATAATACTGTGGAAAGAGCATTGGAACTAGAGAGAACTAGGTTCACACTCTGAACCTGCTCCTTCCCGTGTGCCCCTGGGAAAGTTACTTGACCTTCTCAGCCTCAGTTTTTCTCACTAATGAAAGCAAAGATGAACACAAACAGCGCTGCTGTTATTGCTATGGTGAAAAGAAAATAGATGATACACGTACTACATAATATACATCGCTGCAGCGGCTGCCTGACATGAGCTAGAAAATACATAGTAGCTACTTTCGTGATTGTTTTTAGGAGTTGGGAACACTCCCGCTCAAGAGGTATGGAGAATGTTGGAGAAGAATGGATTCTTATCTCCTAGTATTATTCGCACACAGTCATGTCCAGAGGCAAAAGGTGAAGACTGAAGGCCTGAGCCTGCCTCCAGAATGGAAGATCCGTATTTCCATTCCCTGTGGGATATGCTTGTTTTTTTACCGCCTCTCTGGTGCTTTGTGAGATGCAGTCTGGTTTCAGAACCCCTTGCAGCTGGGGCCAAATGAGAGGCACCCGCCTCCATGAAGTGCGAGTGAGGGCTCACGTGCCGTGTCTACCTGGATCCTCAGCCCTTCAGTGCAGCAGCACTTGTGGGTCACCTTCTGTGGAACAAGGTGTGGTGCCAGGCACTTGCACATACTGTAATTTCATTTAATACAACCACTCTGCAAAACAGATGTTTTCTCTCCATTTTCTAGATGAGGACAGTGAGTCTCTGACAAGGGAATTGACTTCAGACAGTGGTTGGAGTTTTAGCGTGCACCAGGATCACCTACGGGACTTGGTAAAACACAGACTGCTGGTCTTCTGCTTGAGTTTCTGATTCTGCAGGTCTGTGATGGGGCCTGATAACTAGCATATCCACAAATTCCTAGGTAATGTGGATGCTGCTGCTCAGGGCCCAGACTTTGAGGACTGCTGACTTTCGAAGTCATGGCTAGGAAGTGGCAAGTCAGGGATTGAAACCCAAGGCTTATGATCCCAAATCTAGAGTCCTTTGCCATCTACCTTGGCTCCCCTCTGCAGAGTGCCTGGGTAGGATCTCTATCAACGCCCTGAAATCTTGCCACCTGGGGGTTGGGTAGACGGGCTGGGGCCACTTTAAATCTACAGGGCCCCTGAGAAATGGGCTAAAGCAAAAGCAAGCACTGAGTGCTCTGGGCTCCAGCGCAATGGGAGACGGTCCGGGACGGAGGCCCCTAGAACTTTATTTACAGGGTGTTTTATGGGCAAGTTGTTGTGCCAGCATCAGGGCCTGGTGAGGAGCTCAGCACTGCCAGAATCAACAGCAGCCTGAGCAGGCAGGAAGGTTCAGCCCATGGGGGCCTCCACTGCAGGACAGTTTTAAATTGCTACTGTATTTAATTTTTAATCAAGCTACTTCATTGGTTGAGGGAATAGGAGAAGGGGGAAGTAGGCGAGCTGTAGAATGAGCTGCGAGAAGTTGTATTTTTCTCCATTTGGGGCTCATTGGGGATTCTGTACGGAGAGGTCCCGCGGGGCTCACTGCCGATGTTTATGTCAACTCCTGTGCTTGATAGGTTCGAGGTTCGTGCTTCCTGGTTAGTAGGACCCAGGAGGCTGGGGAACCCAGCTGCTCCCGGCACACATTTCGCCATTCCTGCAGACAGGGACTGACTTTGACCTTTGTGGGTCCCGAAATAGAAGCCAGAACTAGCATGAAGCACCATAAAACTTCTTGGCAGCCACACGCTGTCACCCAGCTCTTCAGGCCTCAGACTAGCCGAGGATATACAAAAGGACCTCGTGGAGGCAGAGGGGTGGCCACTGAGGTCTTTCCAGGGCACCGCTATCCTGAAATCCCAAGGATTTTGTTTCTCCTTGAACTTCACAGCCCAGAGGTAAAGGCAGGCATCATTGCCACTGAGATAGGGGCATATTCCAAACACGCATCCTTCTTTGCCTGTTTTTTTTTTCTTTTTTCAAGGCAAGGTAACCCGTGATTGACCTCACAGATTGCAAGGACCTTGTCAGTTTACAATCCCTTATTTTTTTTTTATTTTTCACGCCTACAGCACTTGGTTTTCTTAGGTGGTCTCCCATCCAAGTACTAACCAGACCCGACCCTGCTTAGCTTCCGAGATCAGACGGGATCGGGCTTGTTCAGGGTGGCATGGCTGTAGCTTTGCTTGTTTTACCCTCATGAGCCCCCAGCAGGAATTCAGCGCCACTCCTGCCTCAGAGCAGTTTAACTCAACTGAGCAGTGAGAACATGAGACTGAGGAAACCCCACCCCTAAAAAGTGGTAGTAATAATAATTATTGTTGTCACTCATGCAGGGCCTACTAAGAGCTGGCCACTGTTCACATATTGATTGATTTCATCATCTCAGTAACAATGACTTTAGTACTGTTATTATTGCAGTTTTGCAGACAGGAAAACTGAAGTACTGGGGAGTTGAATAACTTGGCCAAGACCACATAGCTAGAGAACGAGTGAACCTGGATTTGAGCTTGGGTGGTTTGGCTCTAGAGTGTGTGTGTACCCTTGACCTCCTCTTTATACTGAAGCCCGACCCCCCACAACCCCTCACCTACCACTGCAGCTGTTTTACAAACTCCTAATCCCATGGCCTCCAATTGTGTGGTCATGGTCACCAGTGTTCACATGACATGTAGAGATATATCACTTTGCAGGAAATGAGATGGCAGGAAGATGACAGTGGGGACATAGACTTCTTAGAGAAGACCAGGAGAGAGGGTCTGTGACCCTGGAGACTGTAGAATGTAGCAGAAAGCAGTAGGATTTGGATTCAGAAGACCTAGCTCCTCAACCTGCTGCCTGAGTGACCACGGGCAAGTGCTATAGACTGAATGTCTGTGTCCTCCCCAGATTCAAGTGTTGAAGCTGAATTCCTAATGTGATGGTATTAGGAGGTGGGTCCTTTGGGAGGTAACTAGATCATGAGGGTGGAGCCCTCAGGAGTGGGATTAGTGCCCTTAAAAGAAGAGATATGATCTCTCTCGTGGCCACGTGAGGATACAGAGAGAAGGCAGCTGTCTACAAGCCAGGAAGTGGGGCCCTCACCAAGCACTTTGGTTTTAGATTTCCCAGCCTCCAGAAGAGTGAGGAATAAATGTTTATTAGGTCATCTTGTCTACGGTAGTTTTGTTATAGCAGCCCAAACAGACTAAGACAGCAAGTAATTTATCAGTTTCCTTATATACAAAATGAGGATAACTCTGTTGTGGGTTGAATTGTGTCTCCCAAACTTTGTATGTTCAAGTATTAATCCCCCACTACCACAGAATATGGCTGTATTTGGAGATAGGGCTTTTAAAGACGTCATTACAGTAAAGCGAGGCCATATAGATGGGCCCTAATCCAATATGTCTGGTGTCCGTATAAGGAGAGGTGACTGGGACACAGACATGCATAGAGGGAACAACATGCGAAAGCACAGGGAGGAGAAGATGGCCATCTGCAGGCCAAAGAGAGAGGCTTCAGAGGAACTCGACCCTGTCAACATCGAAATCATGGACTTCCAGCCTCCAGAACTGTGAGAAAATACATTTCTGTCGTTTAGGACACCCAGAGTCTGTGGTACTTTGTTATGGAAAGCCTAAGACAGCTACCTTATGGAAATGTTGTGAGAACCAAAGGATTGTCAGCAAAGGCTCTTACCATGGTGGGCGGCATACAAAGGGCAGGAACTGGAATGAATTAGGTCAAGCAAGAGAATAACAAAAGGACCCACCTTTGTCTGAAGGCATCAGGCGTGGGAGATGTGGGATTCTGTGGGCGGAATAACCCAGGAATCTCAGCAGTAGGGGCTTGTTTCAAATAGAACTCAGGATTCTACTGGAACCAACCAAAAAAGATGTATTTTTTCTAGGAGCAGAGGGGACTAATTTGATGGCCTAGCTTTATTCATTCATTCAACCAACAGTTATTGAAGGTCTGCTATGTGTGGGTACCAAGCCTGGACTGAGAGCATCCAGGAAGGCTTCCAAGAGACAGCGACTCCCGAGCTGAATTCTGAAAGATGAGTAGGAGTTAGCCAGTTGAAGAAGTAGGTGACAACTGTGTGTCCATGTTAGACTTGGGCTGAGAGAAAGACCAGGTGCAGATCCTACTTGGATAAATCAAACAAAGGTTCCTTATTTACAGAGTAGGAAGGAACTCAGAACACAGGACAGAGACACCAACAACCTTCCCCAGGACAATGACCCATAGCTGCAGGTGAGAACTGAATAAATGAGGGTCACATTAGATTTTTCTGAAAGTCTGTCTCCTTCTGGACAAGGAAGTATTTCTAGGTTTTGTGGGTATTGAAGTTTAGTTTGGAAAGGCCCTCTTTAAGAAAAATAATAAAATTATGAATAGATACCAAGTACAAAGTCAATATTTATTTAGAATGAAAAATGAAATGAGTGCAAAGTAAACATTTTAAAAAGCTAGCAAATATAGCCAACATCCATCTTTCCAGGGCATTGGAAATGAGGGCCCTGAAGCTTAGCTCCCAGTGTACCTGCTTTCCTTCGCACATGTAAACACATACCTATATCTAGATGCAAGGGAAGAGCATCTGGCACACAACCTACACAGCATTCTTGCCAGAGACCTCTCGCCTAGGCCAAGTACATGGCCATCTCAGAGTACTTTGGCCGCAGTGCATACGTAGTACACTGAGGCATAACGAAACCAAACCTGATTCAGACTCTTCAGCATAGCCTGGTTGTGCACATTCCTGAATTCCATGCGTCGAACTAGAACAAGGGTTGGGTACCCAGTAGACTCTGAGTCAGGCCATCAAGCCTTTAGACCAACTGTGGAGCCTGTCCTGCACAGGCAGTCTAGGCAGGAGGCACAGGTTGTGCAAAGACCTAGAGGGAAGGGGAGGCAAGACCCTTTTGAAGGGCGGCTGGTAGTTCAGTGAGGCAGAAGTTGATGTGTGTGGGCCAAGAGGGAGAAGAAGGGTGTGGAGAAGTATACAGTTTGGAGGGGGCCAATCCTGAAAGGTTTTGTATAGGTGCTAAAGAATTTTCCTTTTATCGAAGGCAATGGGAACTCATTGAAGAAAGCTGAATATGTAAAAGGCATAGTCAGATTGCATTCTTGGAAAATCACTCCAAAAGCAGTGTAGAAGGTCCAGGTGGCTTCGTACAGCGGGGAGACTGTTCAGGAGGCTAAAGAAATCGCGTGCATGTGGCGGCCTTGCCGGGAGGTCAGAAGCGGAGCATGCCATCCCCTCTGGCTGTGAAGGGGTCACAGACCATACCGCTGTTTCAGTGAGGTGGCAGCTCCACTCTCAGAGCCCTCGTTCCCAGGGTGCATACCTGCCACCCGCTAGGTTCCCAGGGTCCCTCCAAACCAGCTGCCCTGCAGTATGTACCTAGTCCAGCAGCTAGATCACCGTCCTCCTTTGATCACCAGGCACTTTTGGCACATGTACTCATCTACTGGATGTCTCCCTTTGTGGTGAATTCCCTCCCAGAAGACCAGAAGTTTTTATAATTTGACCTCTGCCAGCTGCCCCTAGTCTCCTGCTCGGCCCTCCAGTGCACCTGCCATGCCTTCGTGTGCCTGGAACCCAAACGTAGATACTTAGAGTCCCTGTCCCCATGTCCCCATACTAAATTACATGTCAGTACATGTAATTAGATACTCAAAGATGTGACTATTGTTCAGATTTGGGGGTGTTTTTGTTTTGTCTAGATTTTTTTTGTTTATTAACTTTGTTGTGGTCGTTTTAGTTTGGTTTGAATCTCAAGAGCAGAGGGTTGAGATAACCATAGTCCTCATTCTCTGTCATCTCTTCATGATCTGTGCAAGGTCTCTTATTTATTTATTTTTCTTATTTCTGTTCTAGAGTGACCATACACTATGCATTGATCTATGCCATTTTATATAAGGGATTTTGGTATCTGCAGGGGGTTCTGGAACCAATCCCCCATAAATACTGATAGATGACTTAAATTTTGAGGGAGTCAAAACTTATATGAGGATTTTTAAATGTGCGGAGGTTGGCACATTCAACTGTATTTGTCATACAAGCAAGAATATTTTTGAGAGGGAAAAAAGGTACTTTAAAATTATCCTGGACCACAGGTATAAACCAGGCCTCCCACGGGCAAACCAAAACAGATAGTCCCCCTGCCTGTACTTTATGTCCCTTCCTATGTCCCTCTAAGCGGCCATTCTATTTGTTTAATTTGTGTGTTTTCATTTTATATATTCCTATAATAGGTATATTTTGTTTTGTTTTGTGCATGCATCTTTAGCTTATATAGAGGACATTTTACTGTGGCTCTACTTCTGTTTCTTACCTTTTTTCACTAAGAACTGTTTATATTTACATAAAATCTGTTGCTTCTACTGGAAGCCTAATACTCTGTGTTGTGCAACCACTGCATATATAAATGTACCCACGTGGTGAGGG
The DNA here is from genome assembly GCF_902729225.1 of Pteropus medius. Lineage (NCBI taxonomy): Eukaryota > Metazoa > Chordata > Mammalia > Chiroptera > Pteropodidae > Pteropus > Pteropus medius. Next base: position 64,304,326 of record NW_024349800.1, on the reverse strand, counting down.
GCACCCACCTGACGAGGGACACCCAGGTTGCCCAGAGTCACCCCATCACAGGTAACGCCACAGTGATTCTCTTTGTTTGGGAAACCGACAGGGCTGCTGTGAGAACTGCTTTGGGATCTCAGGAGCAGAATTGCTGGATTGTTATTTAAGTCAGTAGTGCTGAATTACTCTCCAAAATTTGCCTTACTCTTTGTGTGTGCTGTATAAATTCCAGCTCCGGCCCAACTGGGACATCTGGGGAAGAGGAGACTGAGGACAGAAACCAAGCGAGTACCAGAATTTAAGGAGTGAGCAAAGGGAGCGGTAATTGTTAGGTATTTTATCTAACAGCTTTTCATTAAGCACTTATTAGAGTTTGTGGTTATATTGTCATTCGCACGATTATTTGATTAATAGCTGTATCTTCCACTGAATGTATGCTACCTCAGGACAGGGACCTTGTCCATTTGATTAGTTTTATCCCTAGCACCTAACATACTGCCTGGCACAGAAGAGACACGATAAATATTTATTGAATTAATTAATGAGTAAAAGTAAAATACAGAGGATAATCATAGATTGTTGTAAGTCAACAAAGGAAAAGACAGTACGATATGTTAAAGAATAACTGAGATGAGGGAAGAATGTAGATAGATCTACAGGGAAAGATTCTTGGAGGAGCCGAGAGAGAAAAGCAGAGAATGGATCATCCATATGGAGAATTGAGGGAAGACCATTTCAGATAGAAAGACAGTATGTTCAAAGGGTTTAAGGCAGCTAAGGTTTTGGCATGTCATGGGAATTCAATGAGGGATCTTAATCGGGAAAGTAAAATAATAAGTGAAAACAGGAGGCTTCGCAGATGGAAGATGATGGTGGCTTTAACTTAGTGGTGAAAAGACGAAAATGTGGGTGGGTTCGATGTGCATTTTAGAAGTGGAAGACAGAGCATGGTGAATGATCAGGTGTAGGGCAGGGGGAAAATACATAAATCAAAGTTGACGTGAGCAATTGTGTGAGTGGTGGTGCCATTTATCGGAAGAGAAAAACTAGGAAAGAAATTATTGACTACTATAGGATCATGAAAATATTCTATGTTTTCTTTTAAAAGCTTTATTGATCTGCCTTTCACATTTAGATTTGCCATCCATCTAGAATGGATGTTTGTGATCAATGTGAAGGACGAGTCAAGATTCTTTATTTCCCCTGTGGACACCCAATGTTTCAAAGGACCATCATGTTGCCATTGCTAGGTAGTGCCATCTTTGTTATAAAATAAGTATCCATATATTTTTGAGCTTATTTCTCGACTTTCTGTTTTGTTTTATTGGTATATTTATCTATGCTTTCCCCTATTCTAATCTACCTTGATTACTGTAATTGTGTAAAAAGTCTTGATAACCAGTAATGTAAATCTTCCAATTTTGTTATTCTTCTTACAAGATTTTCTTGGCTTTTACCATTTTTATATAAATGCATTAAAATAAAATAAGATAATAACAAACAATAAGATTATTATAGATTGAATTGTGTCCCCCAAAAAAGATACATTGAAAACCTAACTCCCAGTATCTCATAACGTGACTTTATTTGGAAATAGGATCTTTGCAGATGTGATCAAGTTAGGATAAGGCCTTACTGGAATAGGATGGGCCCTACTCCGTTATGACTGGTGTCCTTATAAGAAGGGGAGAAGACACAGACACAGGTGAGAAGGCCACGTGACAATAGAAACAGAGATTAGAGTAATGTAGCTACAAGCCAAGGAACACCAAAGACTGATGACCAGAAGCGAGAAAGAGGCAAGAAAGGGTTCTTCCCTACAGATCCCAAAAGGAACATGACCCTGTAGACACCTTAATTTCCAACCTCTAGCCCCCCAGAACTGTGAAACAATAAATTTCTGTTGTGTTAAGCCACCCAGTTTGTGAGATTTTGTTATAGCAGTTCTAGGAAACTAATACAAAGATGTTATAACAAAAAATTTTATTCCAATAAATTGGAAAATTTAAATGAAATAGACAAATTCCTAGGACAATATAACTTACAAAATTAACACAAAAAGAAATTGGAAAAATCCTATATCTATTTAAAAAAATTGGATCTGTAATTATTAAAAAAAAAAAATTATCCACAAAGAAAACTGCATACCCAAATGACTCCACCATTGAATTTTATCAAACTCTAAAAGATGCATCTTAAATCATCAGAAATATGGAGAATTGTTCAAGGCTAGAGTTACAATAATAGCCCAGGCAAAAATGATGAAGACTTACATTCTTTCAGTGAAAATGGGAATGGTAAAGAGAAGATACACACTAGAGATAATAGGAAGAAAAGGTAGAATGACACCCTGGTCATAGCTGAGCATCTGAGTCAATAGTTGTGACATTCGTTGAAACCCAAAACAGGGAAGGTATAGCCCGAAGGAGAAGGTTGATGGGGAATTGAAATTTGACCTGTTGAGTGTGATCTCCAAAAAGGGATGTCAAATAGATACCGGATGTGTAACTCAGGAATGCAGTGTGGGTTGGGAGTTCAGATTTAAGAGTTAGGAGCCCACTGAGTAATATTTGAAGCTGTGAGAGTGGATGAGATCTCCTCAGAAAGGAGTTTGAACTCAGAAGAAAAGAGGGACAATGAGAGACCCTGAAGGATGTAAAGACTTAATTGTTGTCAGTTATGAAGCTATTGCAATCTAAAAACAAAGACAAAAACAAAAACAAAAAACAAACCTACCCAACTAGATTAAATAAAAAGGAAAAATTGTTATTCCATGCAACAAGTGATCTCAAGGTAGGGTAACTGCAGCATTGGTGACTAGGTCAGAAGGATTCTGTATTGCTTTTCTGGGGCTGCCATAACAAAGTCACACACGTCGACTGGTTTTAAAAAATAGAAATGTATTTTCTTACGGTTCAGGAAGCTATAAGTCCAAAATCAAGTTGTCAGCAGGGCTATGTGCCCTCCAAAACCTGTAAGAGAGACTCTGGTGTCTGCCTCCATCATTATATGGCCATCCTCTTTTTGTGTGCCTCCTCTTCTTATAAAGACACCAGTCATATTAGATTTAGAGCTCATTCTACTCCAATGTGACCTTATTTTAACTAATTACATCAGCAATGACACCATTTCCAAACAAGGTCACATTCTGAGGTGCTAGGGTGAGGACTTCAACATATCTTTTTAGAGGACACAATTCAACCATACAGACCCTTCCCATCTTTATGCTTTGCCATTCTCAACAAGCTGGCTTGCCTTTAGGCTGCTCTCCCAATGGTCAAATCTGGCTGCAGCAGCCCCATGCATCATACCTAGCACAGCAGTGTCCATCAGATGAAGAGGGTTCACCTCTTTCTTGTATCACTTTTAGAAGCAACGAGAACTTGCCAAGACCCAGCAGATTTCGTCTCATTTCTCATTAGCAAACACTTTATTATTTACATATGCATGTATAATCCTACCACAGGGAAGGGACGCAAGACCACTGATCACAACTGGCTTGAACCAGTGGCTCTCAAATTTGAACGTGCATTAGGATCAGCTGAAGGGCTTGTTGAAACACAGGTTCCTGGGCTCCATGCCCAGAGCTTTCAGTTCAGTAGATCTGGAGTGAGGTCAGAGAATTTGAATTTTTGATGAATTCCCAGGTAAGATTGGTGCTGCTAGTCCTGGCACCGCACTTTGAGGACCAGTGGTTTAGACTGATGAGGATTCATCTCAGACGACTGGGCCCAACTCCTGGGAAGTGCACTGCCACACAGAGGAGGAAGGATACCCAAGCAAAGTCAGGATTCCATCAGAAAGGAGCAAGGGGAGAAAACCGCTGGGTCAGCAATCAGTGGTGTCTGCTACAGAGTGGCCAAAGAACAGCCCGGAAGAGGCTGAGAAGGAGTATGTCCAGATAGGCAAGAAGGAAATCAGAATGGAGCAATGTCAAGGGAGCTGTGGAGAAGAGATTCAAGGGAAGAGTGGTCAGCACCATTAATGTCACCAAGAGGGCCAGGAAGGTGAGCACTGAAATGTAACCATTGGATTGGACAACTAAGAGGTCTTTATTGATCTTAGCAAGGGCACTTTTATTTTGAAAACGAGACATGGTTACAGTTATACAAAATACAGAGTTACATATATCATTGTCTGAGACTGATGCTGAGTGCTATAGCTAGTTTCTAGAGCTGGGACTGGTTTTCCTGGAATCCAGATAACTAAGTGGGTGATAACAAGAGGCAGTGGGTTTTGAATTACTGCTGAGCAGTGAAATAAATATACTGAGACAGAACTCGGTGTTCTGAGCTCAAGTTCAAACATAGCCACATCCTGAGTCCTGAGTTACAGACAAGTGGTTGTGACTGGGGAGGAAAGGTTTGCACATCCTCATCTATTTGCTGAGCCACACATCTGTCTCCACATATGTTCAGATATGTATATGTACCCATCGATTCCTATCTACTTCTATTTCTGCACATCTATGGTCTAGCTTCACGTACATATGTAGTTAAGTCCAGTTTCTGCCACTTGCTACTGGAAAATCTCTCTTGGCTCCATTTTTACATCTGTGAAATAGAGATAATGATTGCACCTCTCATAGAATTGTGAGAATTAAGTGAGATCTTGTGTATAAATAAAAATGTGTATGTATGTAAGGTAATTGTTACTATGGCTACATATCTATTACTCTCTCTACACATAACATCATCAGCTAGTTAGCAATTGATTACAAGCGTTGCACGAGTACAATTTTAAAAGCATATTTTCCTTTATGAGTCCAACTAGAAGATATTCTGGAAAAGGCAAAACTATGGAGACAGCAAAAAGATCAGTGTTTGCCAGGGCTTTCGGGGAGTGGGGGAAGGGATGAATAGGTGGAGCACGGAGGATTTCTAGCACAGTGAAACTACTCTGTGGGACACCGTAATGATGGAGACATGTCGTTATACATTTGTTCAAACCCAGAGAATGTACAACACCAAGTAAACCTTAATGCAAACTATAATCTTTGGGTGATCATGATGTGCCAACATAGGTTCATTGATTACAGCAAATATACACTCTGGTGGGGGATGTTGATAATGGGAGAGGCTATGTGTGTCGGAGGTGGGTAGGCGGTGTGTGGGAAATCTCTGTACCTTCCATTTGATTTTGCTGTGAATCTAAAACTGCTCTAAGATAATAAAGTCTTTTTTTAAAAGTACATTTTAGCGATCAACTTATACCCTCCTAAAAATGTTATACTGAGAGGTACATATAGATTTCCTTCTAGCGTTGCCTGTAAACATATACACATCTATTCTACCTGTCTACTGTCTTTCTACCAGCTATCTATGTAAATAACATGTAGGCACAGAATTTCCTTCTATGGACACTGGTGTGTATAACTCTCTCTCCTTATGTAAATGAGAAATGTGCTATTCCTTGCCCTCTGAGAATCAGATGCCAATATGGGATTAAATGTGCAAGGATTTTATCAGGGGAAATCCCTGTGAGGGAAAGACGGAGAGGGATCCAGTGTGGGGAGACCTATCAGATTGTTCTACAAGTCTGATTCCAGTGAAGGAGAGAGTGAAGGAAAGTTGAGTGGAATCTCCCTAGACTGCCATGCAATGTAAGAAAGGCTCGGCAAGGCTGCTGGGGAGTCCTCCAGCCAGTCGGTCACCAGAGGAGTCCTCTGTCTCCCAGAAGTGGGCCTCTCTCAGCATCCCTGCCATACTCAGCCACTGGCCACAAGCAGCCCATGGGAGGCATGGCCTCAGCATAAGTGCTGCCATAGGCAAGAGCGGCAGGTGGAGCTCTTGACCAATTACCCTCAGCGTAGTTGGCAGTCCAGGGGTGGTGCATCCTCATGGCCACCCACTGGAGTTCCATCTATTTTTGCATTTGATCCAAACACTCCAGATTAAAAAATCAGAAAATCAGTTCAGACTTGGAGAATTCACTTGGGGACAGAATTGCCTGTGTGGTCCTCCTTGCTACCATGCTGCTCTGGAAGGAGCCTCTGCTCAGAGAGGCCCTCAGGCTAGTGCCTCAGGAAGGTCAGGGCGGTGGCTGCCCAGGAGCTTGGCTTGTGCTCTGCTCCAGCAACGCCTCAGGGAACTCTGGCTGAGCTTACTGCTGCTGCTCCTTAGCTACTTTCAGGGAAGCTTTCCCTGCCCGAGGATGGAGAAGCCAGGACGCCCTTGGCTGGTGTCTGCAGGGGCCCCCACCTCAGGCCAGGCACAAGGTGAGTGGGGACCACCCCCTCTGGGATTCCCCATCACATCTCCCTTCTCCTTCTTTGTGGCAGGGCTGCCTGTCTAGCCCTGATCAGAGGACAAGGGACCGAGGCTGGCCAACAAGACCAATGGCTCTGTGTCAATCACCTTGTGTCCAAGGCCGAGTTTCACTGATGAAATCACGGAGAGCCACAGTGGCCCAAGCCCAGTACTGTACAGATGAAAGTCTTATTTATGTGAAAGATATATCTGCAGAGGGAGCAATAAACTGTAAAGTATGAAGGTTTGCAGCAAACGCTGTAAAGTTTTATATTCCTGAAAACTAGGGATAAAAGATATAACCATTTAAAGCAAAGTGGATAAAAGGGGCTTCTACATGATTGTAAAACAGCCTTATAATGGTTAATTGCTGGGTTCTTATTACAGCAGTGAGAGTCAAAATAACCTTAAAAATGTACATGGAAAGTGAGAGAAGGGAGAAGAGAAGAAGATAGGAGGAAAGAGGGTTTGGGCCTCAGTTCCCAAGTGTTCTCAAATGGGGACCACTGTTATTCCTACGAGCCTGCCCTGTCCCCAGCCCCGAGGGGTGGTCGCTGCCCAAGCCCACCTAGATATTCCCATTCACTGCTACAAAGCCCCTGAGCGATTGTGAACAAGTCATTTCCCCTCCCCGGGCCACAGCAACTTCTTTACAATGAAAGAGTGCACGATGATCACCCCGGTCCCTCCACCTCCAGTACTCAGTCAGCATTGTTTATTCAGCATCTCGACGTTCCAGGCACAGAGTGAGGAGGGTGGCGGGGCAGAGGATGAAGGCTGAGATTAGTGGAGAAGACGGACAGTTAAACTGATCCTCGCAGTTCTGTGCAGTGAGCTGTAGAACAGAGGTGTGTGTGGGTATGATGCATAGAGAAGGATGTATTAGGAACTCTAAGACGAGAGGAAACTAAGCTGGACCTTGGAGGTTGACTAGGAACTTGAGGAACTAACACGTGTAAAGGCTCTTGGTCAGAGCTTCCTGAGCAGCACACCTCTGGGGCTCCGTTCCCATGGAGGCTGCACCCTGCACAACCTGTGCAGCCTGACGCAGCAGCTCTGTTAAGCCCGGGGTCCAGAGGCCTGCAGGGGACGGCGAGGCAGATCCCAAATCCCATCATACACCACAGTTCAGGTTGGACCTCGTGCCCCACCCCCATTTACCACCATCTCTGCTATCAGTCCCCTTAGGGTGGCTGCTGCTTAGATATGGTCTGGCCCTAAGGATTTCTGTTCTACTCTCAAACTCCCAGGAACCCCCAGGGAGCAGTCAGGAAGCTGGGGAGAGACCCAAATCCATTTCCCCCTTAGAAACACAACTGCACATTCTCTTTACTCTGCAGGGGCGAGCGTGGGTTTCCTCCTCCACAAAAGGGATTATTAATGCAAAGGCAATGGCTTATCTAGGAATTTCTTGTTAATCCAGTCTAGTTTAGCCAACTTTCAATGCCATGGGGGCACATGCCCTCTGCCAGCAGCGACCCCTCCACACTGCACTCTGCCCATCAACCATCTCCCACTGGAGGGGGTCACCAGTGACCTGTCCTGAGGGTTGGGGTGGGGGTCCTCAGCCTGCCCAGGGCTGCTTCCTGCTCCAGAATCAGTTCATCCTTCTTCCTGGGGGCCGGAGGGCAGAGACTGAGCTGGGACTCCATGTAGTTCTGCTGAGGCCATGCGGCTTTTGACCTGCGACCCCACAGGAAATCCTTCTGACCTCTGAGGTGATGCTCAGGAGGAAAACCATGACCCTACAGTGGACAAAGGGCAGCACTGAGGCTCTCCGCCCCTCCCCCTGCCCGAGATCTCTTGACTCTAGAGTCTGTGGGGGCAGAAGCACTCTTGGCCTGACTGGCAAGGGCAGGCACTCAGCCATGGAAGGGGCCAGGGAAACCCCGAAGAGGTAGGGTGGCCATACACACACCCTGCTTGCCTGGGACAGCCCCACGGTACAGCATGTTGTCTGTGAGCAGTTATTAATAGTGGCCCTCATTCCCAGGACAGAAATGCTCTGATCTGGATGATAAATCATATGATCGTCCCAGCGGAAAGGGACTCACATAGAATCCACACCACCACCCCCTTCATTCCACGAATAACAAGCCTCGCCCTATGCCAGACGCATCTATGCCAGGCACGCGTCTGGCCCTGGAGACACAGAGCTGAGTAAGAAACTGTCAGTCCCTGCTGTGGAGCTCACGAATTTGGCAGATTCAGCCCCCAAACAGCTATGGTACAATGTGGAAGTTCTGGGGGAAAGTGATTCATTCTCTTAAAGGGTTTCAGAAAAGGTTCACTGAGGAAGTGACATCAGGGGCTTCAATGGCCATTCAGCCTCCTGAAGGCCCCCTCAGATTCCCCACCCAGCTTTTACAGTGACCCCCTAGATTTCCACCCAGCTTCCACAAGAGCTGACCCCCACATTACCCAGGGCCCTCAGTCTCTCTTTTATGCCTCACTCCCTGCTCCCCATGGAAACAGGCAGTGTCAGTGAGAGCTGAAGAGTAGCTTAGAGAAGGAGTCTCAGATAGGTTCTTCCCTATGTGGTAGATGCCACTTTTCCCAACCCCATTTATTCACTGAGTCGCTCACTAAATGCAAAGCATGGACTAGGTGTCAGGCACTGTGTGAGTGGTGAATAAGATGAGAAATACCTGCTTTTGGGAACTTATAGGCTGAGAGCCAGAACAAATGCTAAATAAATCACCTGACGATAAAGAAGTGAATTAACAATTGTAGTGGGAGTAAAGAAATTGAGAGGGTGTTAAAAGGACACACACACCGGATGAGGCTAACGTCGTAGGAAGAGCACTACTCATCTTCAGAAGACTTTTGAGGAACGAACCCCTTAGTGTGCATTTTAAGCCCAATGACAACCCCATATGGCAGGTAGACTGGAGTTTCATTAGCAAGAACCAGAACAATGAGTCCTTGGGTGAGAAGGCAGGGGGATGGATATGTCGGCCAAGAGAAAAAGATAGAGCATAGAGCTGGCGCCTTACTTCACGATTAAGTGTCACCTCGATGGAAAAGCAGGATTTCCTGGACCTTACGCTGGGAAGGTCCTCTAGAGGTTACCCTGTCCACCCGCCAGCCTGGACTACTTTCTCAGACAAAATGGGTGGATCTAGAGAAGGGGGAGGTATCTCTGTTGAGGGCTCCTGAGGGAAGAGATTCTGCATCCCCTTCCGTGTTAATACCTCTTGCCTCAGGAAGGCCTTACCACTGTCAAGCACTTCTCCCTGAGGAAAACAAGCAGCCCCCCGGGTGTGGGGGAGGGATGGGAGAGACAGGCTATCTCTCGCCAGGCTGAGGTCCTGGACTCGTTACCTCTAGGCTTCTGCTTTCATATCCTTGTCTCTTAAAGTTATCAAGTAGCTCAGTATTCATCACCCTAACATTATTGCTCAAATGAATGCTGCCTATTAGAAAGTATTATTTCTTATATAGTACTAATTAAATGGGTCTGAGATGGACACCTCAATTTTTCTGTGCATGAACCTGGGCAGGAAACCTCTAGATTTATACATAGGACCAATAATAAAACCCTAGTTAAAAGTTATCAAGCATTTACTTTGTGCTAGACCCTTTACTTACATTACCTCTTTTAATCCTCATACCATTCCTGTAAAGTAGGTATCTATTTTATAGTTGAGGAAACTGTGACACAGAGAAATTAAGCAACTTGCCCCAAATCTCACAGAGTGGTAGACAGAATGATGGACTCCTCAAAGATATCCACTTCCTAATCCTGGAACCCCAGATTATGTTTCATTACAAAGTAAAAGGGACTTTATAAATGTAACTAGTTTAAGGATCTTGAGATGGGGACATTATTCTGATGATCTAGGTGAGCCCATTGTAATCAAAAAGGTCTTTATAAAAGAAAGAGGGAAGTAGAAGAGTCAGAGAAGGAGATGTGATGAAGCAGAGAAATCTGAAGATATCACACACTCCTGATTCTGGAGATGGGAGAAGGGGCCACGGACCAAGGAATACGGGGAGCCCTAGAATCTGGAAAAGGCAAGGAAACAGATTCTCCCAGAGCTTCCAGAAACGACACAGACCCCACCGATCTGCTTTGGACTTCCGACCTCCAGCACTTCAAGATAATAAATCTGTGTTTTAAATTGTAATTTGTTACAGCAGCAGCCAGAAACTAATATGCACAGCTAGCATGTGGCATCAGCAAAGTTATGGGCATTGCCCTGGAATAGGTAAAGAAATCATGTCAATAACCCTATTTGAGAGCAATTTCACCTCTTTGGTCCTTACCCTGAAGCCCTCGGATGAGTATCTCCCAGTGTCCCTCCATCCCTTTCTAAAGACTGCCCGCTGTCCCCCTCCTCAGCTCCTGCTCTGGGTATCACCTTACTCTCACCTCCTTTTCGCAGGACCATTGAGAACCTCCTCAGAGCAGTGTGGGGTGATCTGGAGTTGGGGCTCTAGAGACATGGGCAGAAGTGAAAGGCGGAGAATCCCTCATGGGCTCGTATATGTGTGAGTTTTAGGTAAAACCGCTTCTTTACCATCAAGCATTAATATCTTCATCGCATAAGCAGAAAATGGAAAAGCAACTAAATGTTTGGCTAGATGAGGGGGTTCAGGCCTGAGCGCATGAGCAAGAGGGGCTGTTACTCAGGGATCAGCGTGGGCACAGCTGTGTGATAGGGAGAGGGGGCAGTGAGCCAGCTCTGCCCAGAGTGCGGGAACAGGGCACCAAGCACTCTGGATCATGATCCTTAGTGCTGTCCAAAAGGAGACAGCTGGCCTTGAAGGAAGGGGTCTTCGGAGACCCCCAAGAGAGGGATGGGGGCATTTGCAGAGCGAAGGGGGCAATAAAATATTTCATAAAGGTCCCCTCCATAGAACTTCTGGACTTTGCTGCCACCTTGTGGACATGGATTAGAAGGACAGAGTTGTGGCCGCCCTCGACCAAAGATAAGACACTAAGAGTTTAGTTCTCTTTCCAGACACAGGGGGTGGAATTGAATAGGAGAGACCCATCTAGGGTAAGGATAGACCACCCAGTTCGCACCGTATCTATACACTTTCCCAGAGCAGAGACTCAAATTTGTGGTTTTAGGGAGGAACTCTGTGCGAAAGAACTGGGAACACGCAGGGGTGGGATGAGGGATAGCAATGGGAGAAAAAGAGAGTCGAAGGTATGGGACACAGAGGATCTGGATCCAGCCTGGTGGGGACAGAAACTAACCTCCTCCCCAACCCCCCACCCCGCCACACACACACACACTGGTCTTATGTTGAATAGCCAGCTCACTTTGTCCTGCCCATCTCTGAGAAGGGGACAGGAAGGATAAAGGCCTTTCCTCTACTCTCCCCATTCAGAATGTGATATGAGCAGACTGAGGAAGGACTGACAGGCCACTGTACGTCTCTCTCCTCTGGCCTTATGATTTCCCTGGGCTTTTGGCTCAACTGGGAATATGACGCTCCATAACACCCATGAGCCAGGAACTGGTATGATACCCATTTGACAGATGAGAGGATCAAGGCACAGAAGAGTTAGTATTTGTCCAAGGCATGACAGCTACTACGTGATGGGACCAAAATTCAAATTTTGCACAGCCTACTCTTATATTGTCCCCAATAAATGTGTTGCAAAAAGGATTGAGAGTGGCCAGACTTCAGGAGTCATAGTTCTGGGCTCCTTCCCAAATGGGGTCTGATAGTGGAAACTGAGGCAGGGCTTCTCTCCTCCCTGGGCTGTCTGCCCTTTCCAACCTAGACAAAAGCCTTGCTTCATAGGCTTCTAGGAAATGAGATTCCATGCCTGACCCTTCAGACTTCCAACCTAATTCATGATTATCAGGAAGTTCTTCCTATGGTCTAACCTCCACGCCTCCTCCTGTAGGTCAAGCCTATTTATAAGGTCTGTTAAACAAAAAAATGTGACTTCCATGGCTGAAAGTCTTTTTAAAAGAAGAGGTTTATTAGGCCATTACCAGGGAAAAAAGAAAGAAAGGAAGGAAGGAAGGAAGGAAGGAAGGAAGGAAGGAAGGAAGGAAGAAAAAAAGAAAGCCAGCCAGCTCCGTCTTGGTGCCTGGAGTCTGAACCACAGCAGCACGGCTGGGTAGGAAAGACATGTCCATTGTCACAGAGTTTCGCAAGTGATTTCATACATCAATGGGGGAGGAGGAAAAAAAGATGTAAGATTTACGTTAGCTACAGGCTAAGGGGACTGGAGAAGCTGAAGTGGGCAGTTTTGAGGAGGCTCAGAGTCCGAGGAAGAGGTGTCTGTGTCCTCGGATAGGTTGTGGGCAAGTCCGGAAAGCTCACGTGTGAATCAGAAGCAGAGGCTCCTAGAGCTCCAAGGTGCCCGGCTATTCTCTTTTTAGAATAACCGTGGAAATGGCCACCAGGGCATTAGTTTGAAGTTCCAGCGTGCTCTCAGGAGTGCAAGCGGTCTTTTGTTAGAGCTGGCTCAAGGCTAGTAACGGGCTAACTGTTCTGTCTCTCTCACTCTCTGGCTGCTGTAATTTTAATTTAGGACATCTCAGAATTTTTTTTCTTGTCAGTCCCGGATAGAAGAGAAAGAGGATGTGGAGCAGCCTTCTGTTTCAGAAAGGGGTATTCTTGGTCTCTAAAATCAGGGTTTAATTCTCTAACCATGGCAGTCATGGCTGGCCAATCACGGGCCTTAATGGGAAAGCTTAAATTATAGAGGACCAAGTTAAAGGAAAGAAAAAAAAGGGCGACAAAACCCACCCAACTCTGAGCCACTGCTGCTGCAGCTGATAGGTAATTATCTGCTGTTTGTGTGCACTGTTAGGGGCTCCCAACTCTGCCTGGGGAGAAGGCCGATGAGTTGGTGTCAGGTCAAGACAATTGCGTGGGGCCTGTCCAGACCCTTCTCGACTTCTTCCCCCCCATGCTACCCCTCCACTCTCCTCCAATCAGGGAAGGAGCTGCCCTCTCTGGCCCACCGCCCCTCCCCAACACTCAGGAGGAGAGAGGAGTGATTAGCATGGGGCATTGTCCCGGGATAATGGGCCCCAGCTGCTGCATGAAAGAAGAGACAAAGCGCCTGGCCGCTGCACACGCATTATCCCCTCGTTAAATCTCTGTTATTAGATTAGATTCAAAATGTATTGATTCAGAGGCTGGGGGAAATGGGGGAGGGAGGAGAATCTGGCTGGGAAATGCTGAACCACACCTCTTCTCATGCTCTCCCTCCCCTTCCTTCACCCCACCGGGCAACTTGTCCTCCCTCTTATCCTTTCAGGGAAATCTCCCCCAAGCCCACCTCCTGACTGGGCTCAGCTACTCTCCCTGGACCATCCGGAAAGCCACAGAATGTCCACTCCCGCAGTGGGCCCTGAGGTCACTGAGCGTGAGTTGCCACCGTCCAGTAGAAAGGCCGTCTCTTGCGATGCCAGCAGCAGGCTCCACAGCTTGGAGCACTTTCGAGACCTTTATGGGATCTGCTGAGTGGAAGGGACAGGTTTTGGAAAGCAGGGTGGATGGGAAAAGGAGGTGAGAAGTGGGAGTATTCGTAGGTAATAGAGAGGAAAAGAGAGGAGAAAGAGAACTGGCAAGCTTCTGAGAACCGCTGAGAAAAACATGGTTGGTTTCTGATGTCCTCTCTCTGTTTAGGACAGAAGGAGAGGAAATGAGCTAAAGTGGCAGGAGGAGGAAAGGAAGCAGATTCGGGGAAATATAACAGACAGGAGGGAGGTTCCGGGTCTTCTCATATCCCAGGCAGGGTAAAGGTCTCCTTGGTAGTTGACCAAGGTCAATACTGACGACAGGAGTTACTACACCGGGGATTCTCTGGCCCTGGCCTCAGTTTCCCATCCCTGGACAGCACGGCCTAGACGAGGATCGATGAACTGATTGGGCATGGCTAGTGGAGCGGAAGATGTTACACGTGGCGGCTCATTCTCGAGGTGGTTAATTGGCAGCCTCAGTGCTGGGCTCTGTTGCCCCATTGATTGTGGGGAAAGGGTGGGGAGAGAGAGATGAGGAATCAATAGGTTGATTAGTGTCTTACTAGCTCTCTGGTTGGACACTTTGTCAATAGCCACCCACTTAACTGACCAGTAGTGCATCAACAGTGCCAGACTGTCCAACTTCCTCTTTCTCTGGTCTGAGACATGAGAATCACTGAGTAGCATAAGTGGCCCAGCAAGGTCAAGTGGAGTGGGACAGCTTTTGATGCCAGGACCAGATTCCAAAGTGTGAGCTGCAGGGCCCATCCTAAGAGTGTCAGGATGAACAATCTCTACTCAGTAGGAAGCAACAATTGCAAATGGGGGCCACTCTGCAACCCCGCGATCTCCTGCATTTTGCTGGGAGACCCTGATACCTTCCCACCAACAAAACAAAGATAAATATAAAATCCTTAACTAATATCGAAAGTACATATGTCTGGGATAGAAGTAGCAGATGAAACCTCATCAGTTTACCTTAGGAACCAGCAGCTGGTTAGACAATGTTTAATGAGTTCTTCTTGCATGCTGGAGAACCTGGGGTGAGAAGAAGCTGAGAGAAGCTAAACCAGAGAAGTCCCTTCCTCAGTCTCTAGGGTCCTTCAGACATGGAGCTCCCAAGGGCCCAAGGTTCTGCCCTCTATCCTTCGAGACTGTCTACGAACTAGAATGCAGAGTTTGGGGTCAAGGGAAGGTATTACTTTAGATATTCCACACCGAATCCCCTATAACTGGCCAGCCTGGAACAAATCATTCCAGACATTTCTTTTAGGTCCTTTCCCTTCAGCCTGGCAGTGTCCAGTCTCTGTCCACGTGCCTTCCTCTGAGCGAGAGGCAGCCCAAGACAGGGAGAGGGATAAGGCTAGAATGAGAAAGAGAGAACCAGAGAAAGCTTCAGGCCAACATAGAGGACACTAATACCATTACTTTTGGTGGGTTCTGCATTCCTTTCCTCTGGATGCTTGTGAGGTGGATGGAGTAATAGAGCTGGGGTGCTCCTCAACATGTCTTAAACCCTGATGTCTGGGAGAGGAGGCCAGGATACGAGAGGTAAGATCGAAGACCACGTCCCCGACTCTGCCTCCCTCATGGTCCTGCTTGCTGTGGCTGTACCAGGGGCCAGTGCTGAGAGTTCCCAAAGGAGATTAAAAACTCGAGCCTTAGCATTCTCTTTCAAACCCCACACTAGCTGGTGCTGGCCGTGGTGCTGATGTTCTTGTCTCCATTCCAGGCTCCTTTTGCAGAGAGAGAGCTTGCTCCCAGCTTCACCTAGAGACCTTGAGCCGAAGATGATAACAGGACTGTGTGGATCCTTCTGTCATCTTTCTAGAGGTCACAGAACTGAGCAACCCACTCCCCACTTCTCCATTGCTAAGCGTTCATGGTCCTGACCCTCCCACCTTAAATCCCACCTCCTCGTGTTTCTTTATAACAGCCACCATTTGGTCACTGCCCAATTCCTTGTGGGCAGGAAGCACCAAACAACAAGCCACAGATACTTCCCCCAAATTTAAACTTCTTCCACCCGCCCAGCTGCTGACAAATGGTCAAGAAGAGAGTTTAGGGCTTCATCGCATTTTATTACCCTTCCCACCCCACCATCTGATGAATCATTCAGGGAAGTTCAGGGAAGTGGTCATGGGTGAGGCGAAGACGGATAGTGTTGGATAAACCTAATGCAGAGTTATCAGGCCCGTGCAGCAGACAGCTGATTTGTCTTCAATCTAAAGCAAGGCTGAAGGAGGTGAGCAGAATTCCAAAGTGCCTTATTCAAGGAGGCGCCATTGGGGAAACAGAGGCTTGATGCATAGATATATAGAGTGAAATTAGGGGATGCATGGGCTTCTCTTGCTCTAACACAACGTGTTTTAAAGCCATAGTGGGCAGGTGGGGCGGGGGGAGGATGTAAGTGTCTTGAACACCAAGTTTTGGGGGGAAGGGTGAAGGCTCTGCTTTGGTACTGCAGAGATGAATTGGCATTCAAAACAGGGATGAACTGTATATGTGTCGTGAGAATGTCCCTGTCATGCCCTGGACCCTGAAATTCCCCCATCCCCATCCTAACCAGCGCCTGCCCCCTGCTGGGCTGTGCCCCTTAGGAATACTGCCAGATGGACCAGAGCATGACCAGAGTGACTCCGTAGGCCAGCACCGCCAGCAGGTAGATGCGAAACAGCAGCCCGTCCAGCACGGTGCCCACACGCAGCCAGTCCCGGGCCACCTCTCTGCTCTCCTCCTGTTTCTCCAGGAAGTGCCTCATGGAGGCCAGCTCCTGCAGCAGCCCGTGCACCGCCAGGGACGCCTCCCGAGGTGGTGGGGGTGGGCCGCTTCTACCCTTTGGGGTCTTGTCCAAGTCCCCGCGTGCTCCCAGATGGCTGCAGTGGTTTTCCATGTCTGCAAGAAGGGCAGAGCACTGGCAAGGGAGGGAGCCCCAGCCAAAGGGCCTGAACACTGCCCCTTATGTTTCTTTGGCCTGCAGAAATTTTCGTTATAACGATTTCAGACATAAAGAGTATCCGGAATAACTTACATATTTGCAAACCTACCCTCCGACTTAAGCAAATAAGGAAAGCCAACATAATTAAAGATTCCCGTATACTCCTTCTTAGTCACATCCTCCCCTGGTCACCAAGATCACGAATTTGGTGTTTATCCCTCCCATGAACTTTTTAAAAAAATTCATGGCTTTCCCTAGCAATTCGATGTCCATTATTTCACTTGAGCCTCACAACAGCCTTATGAAAGAGCAGGGTAGGGGTGATTATTGTCCACACTTTTTACATGAAGGTGCTAAAACTCAGAGGTTTAATGACTAGCCCGTGGTCATACTGCTGGTGTGTCATTTAACAGTGAGGCCACCAAGGCCCAGGTACCTGGACTTTAAATCCACTGCTCTCTCCACTATGTCATATTGCCTCACTGCCCTCCTCCTCCGTGACTCCGAGTCTTCCTGCACCAGAAAACACACCTTCAGATATGGCTTTCTTCCCCAGGTGAGCAGTGAAATTTGCCATAGGCTGGTGCCCTAGCTCATTAGCTCATGATCATATGGTCTTAGGTTAACTAAACATCTTCTGTAAAAGGCCTGATCCTAGACAAAAGGGAGGACAAAAAGGAGTGGAGTGGGGTGGAGTGGTTTAAAACACCAGCTCCGAGTCAAATGGGCCTGGAGTGAAATCACAATTTCACCAGTTCCTGGCTCTGTGATTTTGGGCAAGCTATTTGGCCTCTGTACCTTTTTTTTTTTTCAATGAGAATGAGAATCCTTTGGGTTGTCATGAGGATTACCTGTGACAATGCACAGGAAAAGCTCTGCACATGCCTGGCCCAAAGTGCTCAGCAAATAAACCAACAAACCAACCACCACGCCCACCACCAAATCGTGGCTGTAACAACTCCTCAGGAGGCGTGAGCTCCACATTTAGTGTCCCTCTGCCCCCTGTCTCTCTTCTCTGCTCATAGGTATTTAAAATTCTAAGGGACCTGGTCTTTGAGCTGATTAGAATTAGAGAGTTTTAGGAATCCTGGCTGCAGTACTAACTTCGGCAAGGAGTCAGATGACTAACTGCCTTAGGGGCATCCATCTGACCCAGTTTTAGTTCCATCTTTAAGAGAGGCCACTCTCAGCCCAGAGGTCTCAGTTCCTGACACGCTCCCCCTGTGGGACTCCTACCCCCTCTCTGTCCACACCTGAGCTGATGAGAGCATGTGAAAGATTGACACTTTGGGCTGAAGTCTGCCCCCTCCCAGTGGGGCCAGGCATGGGGCGCCACGTGCAGGATAGCACCCAAGGCTCTCAGGCATCGCACTTCCCCCAGAGACTCCCCACCACGCCCCTGCGTCAAGATGCAGGGACCCTCTCCCTCTTACCTGAGCAGTCATCGGTCTTGGTGGATTGGGAGGTGGCTGGGCACCTGTGGGAGGTTGACTGCTCCCCTAGGCAAAGCAGCAGGGTGACTCTCTCGAGAATGAGGCGCCGCAGCCAGGCAGGCACGGGCTGTTGCAGGTCTTGCTTGTGTACCAGTCGCACGATGAGGATGGTCTCAGCCAAGCTTATCACCAGCAGAGCCATGCACACAACAAAGTAGACGCCTGTAGACACCCAGCACAAGGCAGGGAGGGAGGGATGACAGAGACGGGAGGTGAAAGGGGCCTCAGCCAGGCCACACCGAGCTCTTCCCCAGGAGCGAGCCTTACCAATGAGGGGAGTGCCGATGGCAGTGGCTGGCAGCGTGTCGGATACAATGATCAGGAAGACGGAGTAGCCCAGGAGGAGTGTGATCTTAAAGGAGACTCTCTCGCCACTGTCTGGGGGCAGGTAGAAGCCCACGATGTCCATGACCATGAGGAAGATACTGGGCAGCAGCAGGCTGACCACATAGAATAGGGGCCTCCGGCGGATGACCACCTGGGACCACGAGAGGTGTTAAGGGGGAAGACTGGGGCGGACATGTCCTGCACCCAGAAACCACCACCCCATCCATGACCCCCTTGCTTTGTGGAGCTTTCAATTTGTAGCGCTCCAGAGAAGGAAAATTTCCAGAGAAGGAAAAGGACAGACCCCCTCATTCCACCTCTGGATCCGAGCTTGTGGCTGATCAGGTTAAGTGAGGGACAGCAGTTGTTTCCACATCTACTTCGTGGAAGTTCCAGGGGATGAGTTGGGCAAAGGGCATGGAGGTTCTTCCCCAGATGCCTCCTTATGTCTGCCTGGGTGTGACGGCCTAGTAGTTCTATTCGTTTTACCCACATCCGCTCCCTGTCCCACTCACGTAGAACTTCATTTCTGCATAGCAGTCGCTGCTTTCCATACTGAACTCTCGAAACTGGGTCAGCACCCCCAGAAGCTCCCACTCGCCCTGGTTCATGAAGATGCTCTTGTCAAACTTCACCTTTTCCGGCGAGCGCCACAGAGAGATGTTGATGTCCTGGACTGAGAGAGAAGAAAACAAGCCGGCTCTGGAGTCTGGTGCCAGGACCTTGCCAGACCTTGCGGCGGTGAGGCGCGCGTGGCCACACCCACACAACTTAGCTCTCTCAGCTCTTAATCTCCAGCCTCAGTTTCCTCAGCTATAAAATGAGGTGATGGTGCAAACTGACACATCCAGACAGTGGAGCTGTAGTGAGGGAAGTGGAGTCTTGAATGAAAGCACACAGCAAAATGCAAAGAACCGGAGAAAGCGGTTGTTAGAAAACCCGCCCCCCCCCACTCCGCTCACTCTCTCTCTCTCTCTCTCTCTCTCTCTCTCTCCATACATCTTTCTAGGATTCTCTGTTAGAATTACCTGTTTAGAAACTGAACAAAGATCAATATTCTTCACCTTTGTCTTCACGGAGCTGTCTGTCTTTGAAGGTGAATTAGGAAACAAGCAAAATCCCCACTTACAGAATAACAGTTTAACTTCTCTGTGTCTGTACTAGAGAAAAAGATATACATATGCGCCAAAAGGACGGGAATATCCATCACAGAAAAATAGTGAGAAAGATCTAAATGTCCATCAATCAGGAAAATGCTTAATAAACTACGATGCCTGCAAACCATGAGATATTCCACAGCAGTCAGAATTTATGAGGAAGATCTAAATATGTGCTAACTTGGAAAAATGTCCAAGACCTGTTATTGAGTAAAAAAAAAAAAAAAGAAAGAAAAAGAAATCAAGTAGCAGGAGCATAAATGATAAATTTATATAAAAAACCTATAGAATAATTTCCATGTACTTTCCATAGATGTATATGTATGTGTACAGATGCAAAGGGTAGAGAAGGATCTGGAAGAGTGTACTATATGAAGTTTATACTGCTGGAAGTTGTTAAGTCTTTGTGTGGGGAGTTAGTGAAGAATTTGAGATTGAAGATAGAGGTCAGAGGTCAAAGACTTTGTAATTCTGGTTTTTGTTCAAGGAAGTTATGTATTACCTTTCTAATTTGCAGTGAATGCAATAAAATCAGAATAGAAGTGGAGGATGCCTTTTTGCAATAGGGCGATGCTCACCTCATTAGGCTTTAGTGAGCACCCGGCATTCATCCACTCACTATAAGTTTGGCAGCACCTTCCTCTGTGCCAGGCACAGTGCTGGGCATCTATTGGTGGGACAGAAATCACATCCCTGCCCTCTAATTTTATATCTGGTAAAGAAGCAGACACTGAACAAGTACTTCCAAATGCAATCGAAATGGGGAGAGAAACAGGAGGCTATAAATTTGGGTACCAGAGATTCCTGTCTGGGGGTTGGGAGGGAGTTTCCCTAGGGAACTGACGCTGATGCTGTGATTCAAAAGTGAGCAGGGGAGTCGGCCAAGCCAGGTGTCGTTGCGGGCAGGAGCGGGGCAAGGTGGCCTGGAAGAGGAAGCGGCATGTGACTCAGGGGAAGAACCGGCTGTGGGGCCTGAGAAGGAGGCAACTGGGTGGAGCAGAGCTCAGGGTACCATGCACCACATGAGGCTGATGACCTGGGCTGTGGGCAGGACCAGACTTTACTGGGCCCTACCGCCAGGAGAAGGATTCGATTCTGTCTCAAAAGTGCTGGGAAGCCATTGAGGGTTTTATGCAGTGACTTGATCAGATTTGCATTTTAATACGATTTCCCTGATTGTTGTGAGGAGCATGAATAGGAGGGGGATAAGAATGAGGCGGGGACCAGCTAGGAGGGTACTGTAGAAACCTGGACATGAGATCAGGGAGCTTAAATTAGGGGGAAGGGTGCTTCAGTGGAGGGAAGCGGGTGATTAGAGAGACAGAGTGACAGATTCTGTTAGCAATATCGGGAAAGAATTAGTCTATGGCCATGCCACCCCGAACAAGCTCAATTCCGTCTGATCTCAGAAGCTAAGCAGGGTGGGGCCTGGTTAGTACTTGGATGAGAGACCACCTAGGAAGACCAGGCGCTGTAGGCATAAAAAATAAAAAATAAGGGATTGTAAGCTGACAAGTTCCTTGCGATCTGTGAGGTCAATCGAGGGTTGCTTTGCCTAAAAAAATAAATTTAAAAAAAATTTTAAAAAACATATTGGGAAAGAATTGGCCCTTACTGAGTGTCTTGCATCAGTTTACACCATCTCGTTCAAGCCACGTGACGACTGAGGGAAGTGCAAGGGCAACCGTGTTAGTCCCATTTGGAGGTTGAGGGAACGGGCTCAGTGGCGTTAAGAAAATAAGTGGTAATTAAGTTGGATAAGGAAGAATGCATCCCAGGACGTGCTCCCCACTCAGGTGTCCCTGGGCCCCCCAACCCACATCCTTGCCTCCGAAGCCCACCTACTCACTGGTGTGCAGCCAGCTGGTAAAGGTCAGCGAGCAGTTCTGCACATCGAAGGGGAAGTTGTAGATGTCGAGGCTGCAAGCGGTCACCACCTGGAGAGGCTTGTAGTTCTGGACCTCACCGTGATGCCGGACATACACATACGGCATATCTGGAGACTTCCCCACATCCACACTGGCCAGGAAAGAGGGGTCAGTTTGGGACTCAAGTAGCAGGTCAAGCCCTAGGAATCTGAAGATCTCTGAGCAACCCAGCAGGAAAAGAAATTCAGAGGGAGTCTAGGCAGCAGGACAACCTGCGCGATTTATTTGGTCTTGGTTTTACCAACCTTCTTATCTCTCTTAGGCTTCCTTACCTGACGTTGTCAAGGCTACTTTCCAAGCAGTAAAGGGCATTTCTCCTTTATTTCCCTGACAACCTAGCCACAAAAGGCAAGCAAGGAATCCATGGACCCCAAAGCCACGGGCTCTAAGGAGCATGCCCAGATGTGCCTACACTGCCACCCACCAGGCTGGGCAGAGCTCAGCTCCCAGGACGACCAGTCTATTGGCAACGGGGAGGCTGGGTGGGAGAGCAGAACCTTAGGTTCCATCCTGACTTGGGCTTCTCTTTGCTTCTCATTCCTAGAAGTCCTGTGGCATAACACTAATCATTTCTGGAGGGAAAGGAACTAGAGAAATCATTGAGAAGAATTGAGGCAAAGCAGGAGACACTTCGTCCTACTTTCTCAGCAGATCCCTGGCCCCCAGGCTCTCTCAAGTGACCGCTGAGACATAGAGTTGCCTGGGCCGGGGGTCCTGAGGCTGCAGCCTTCTGCCGAATCAGCCTAAGATATGAGAACTCAAGACTGAAGCTGTTTCACTGCTTAAACTGCAGATCTAGAAACTGGAATTTCCTCAAATCCTTCCAGCCTGAGCTATGCAAGACATGGGGCTCCAGGTCAACTGCTTCTCATGAAAAGCAGTGTGCATGGCAACCCCTGGAGTTGGGCGATGCCGTGGGTTCTGGGAAGAGGGTGACTGGTCCCCTCCCTACCCGCTTCTGCTTCCGTCGTCTCCCCAGCCATCCTCCCTGCACTTGCACTCAGAAGCCCAGGCAGTGAGGCCTGAAGGAAGCTGCAGGGTGGGGAGAAGGCTGAGGCCGAAGAGACAGTGTCTGGCTGCTGAGAATAAAGGCTGCTGGGACCCACTTCAGATTCAGGGTTCGATTTGTGGCTAGGCAGGCACATGTGTGCCTTGAGAGGTGTGGCGTCTCCCAGCTCCAAATCTCTGTGGCCAGGAGCAGGGGCCACCGTTAGCGCTTCATTCCTTTCAGTAATATGACTGTCCTTTTAAAAATGCAATCTGCCTTTGGCTATTAGAACAGTGTAAATTCACTCACTGGCTTCTTTTTTCCAGGAAGGGGGCTCTTGGACCGAGAAGTGCGTAGTTTCAACATCACACATAGAAAAAGAAGAGTTTTAAAAGAAGAAAAGAAAAAAAAAAAGGGGGAATTTGGGCCCAAGTCAACTTCTGCAAGTCTGGGTGGGACATCTCAAATGCAACAGCCGTGCTTTGGTCACCCCCACCCCCGTCTTTCCGCCCCTCCACCTGATGCCAGTACTCACAACTCATTGATGAGAATGTCTGGGACCCAGATGCTGTCCTTGAGGATGGACAACTTGGTGATGTTGTCAAAGTCTTCAGGGTTCCACTGAAGAAACTCATCCATCCACCACTAGGGGAGGAGGGGAATGGTCATAGGCAGCCCCCTCCATCTCTGCGGGGGCATCCACAGCTCAGGCTGATTTCACTGCTCAGTGCCCAGGGACAGGCGGGCATCATCTTAGGGGACCTGGGTGTCGGTGGCCCCCAAACCACGCAGCAGAACCTGAGAGTCCCCATACCTCTGTACTCACTCACTCCCTACATGAGACTACGTCACAGACAGATGCAGCCTCTTTTGGGATGGGGTGGGGGGTGGGGCATCCAATCATTTCCGCTGTTTTGAATCCCCTATCCACCAACTGAGGGATCTTAAATAGCTTCTTGAGTCTTGGTTTGCAGGTAGATAAATGGAAATAATAACATGCACCTCGCAGGGTAGAGACAGTTCCTGTTAAGTTTTGATCAATGCGTTCTCCACTATACTGCCAGGATGACTGATCTAAAGTGTATTTTTTTTTAACATTTCACATTTTATTTAAAAACATGGGAAAATGATGATAGGTCAGTGGGAGGGGTCTATGAGGCCTGGCATATTGGGTGCTATGCTTGGGGAGTTAATTGATTATAGTTCATTTATTATCACTGACAAAATAATGTGAACGAAAAACAAACATGACTAGATTAAAATAAGACTATATCTTCTAAATGACTAGGAAAACAAACAAACAAACAAAAAGTACACATATTGAAAAGGTTATAAAACAGAATATAAAGAATAATCCCAATATTACAGAAACATAAAATGTAAATTTGATCATGTCACTCCCTTGCTTAAAATTCTTCAGTGGTGCCCCATTGGCAATAGGATAACGTTTAAACCTCATAATCAACAAAGGCCTGTATAACCTGGTCTCCACTTGTTTTTCTAGTCTCTTTTTTTCCTCAGCCATGCCTCTCTGTAGAGTCTACACTCCAGCAACATGGAATTAAACACTGCTGAAACCTCTGTATCTCTGCATACCTTGCTACCTCTTCCATATTGCAACCCTTGTCTTCTTTATTGAGATGAGTCTTACTCATCCTTCCAGACTTAACCAAGTCACCTATATGTTCTTTCTCCAGGGATCTTCTGGAAACCCCACTCTCCGGGTTGGGTTTTATGTGCATTCTCTGTGCTTTCATGGCTGACATATTGTTCTTCCTGTATTGAGGTGGGTGTTTTGCTGCATTTAATTGTCTGGGCACATGTCTGTGGCCTTTGCTAGTCTATGAGCTCACTGTGGGCAGAACCCTGAGCCTAGTTTATGTCTCCAGTTCTGGTCCCTTAGAACAGTCTCTAGTATGGAGTAGATTTGCATCCTCTCACTGCTGGGGCAGACAGGTGACCTTGGAGGCCCACAGGTGGGACTTAGGCCAGATGTCCTAGGAAAGGAGATTCAGGCTGCCTATTCTTGTTTGACCTGGGACCCTTCCCTTGAGGCAGAACATGTTCTGTATTTAGGGGTCTCTCTGAGGTGGAAAGGGAGCAATGTGTCATAAATCAGTATTCTGCCCTCTTCCTTCACACCATTCCTTTGCCAGGAGCGGTGATGGTGTGGAGTGCCCACGAAGAGCAGGAAGAGATTTAACAGAGACCCATATAGGCTAGGTGTACCCCCAGAGCCTCTCTCAAGCTTGGCCTCTATGAATTGTCCCCATCCTCCTGTCACCCCTCATTTCAGCAACTTTGGCTTCCTCTCTGCTCTAATGGGTTCCCCACAGCCCGGGGGCTGCCAAAGCAGGACACACGGGTGGACAGCAGCCCCCACTGTTTGTCTGCACTCCCCCCACCAGCTCCAAGCCAGAAATGCTGCTAGGTCCTGGGAGACTTCTACACACCAGAGCCTGACCATTGCCCACCAGAAGCTGGAAGAGTGGGGAAATGGCCAGGGTTGTGAGGACTAAGTGGACAGAATCACTCTGTTTGGCTCAATAGAAGGACAGACTTTCTAGAAATTAGAGTTCTTTGAAAGTACAGTAACTGCCTTCTGAGATCCCAGTCACTGGAGGTGTTCAATCAAGAGAAGCTGGGCAAGCACTTGTGTGGGATGCCGTGAAGAACTTCAGAACCCAGAGGGGGTTCGGAGGATTTCTCCACTGATCTTTAAGTTCCTTCCATCCCCAGTCCTGAGTTCGAAGAGTCCACACTGGAGGAGTCCAGACTCTTGGATCTCAGGCTGAGTATGCCCATGTACCTCTCTTCCATCTTCTCTCATCAAAGTGTCTAAGGTTCTTGGTGCCTGAAGTGGAGAAATTGCTCCTGGAAACTCAAGCCCTGTCCTAGGAAGTGGGGCTGGGGGGCCGCTCTGCTTACCTGCCGGTACCAGATGTAGGTGGTCAGCACCTGATTTTTCTCGTCCTAGGAAAGAAAAGGGAGCTCAGCATAGATGGCCCTGTGGGCTAAGGGTCCACTCTGCACACACCAACCCCAAAAGACGCTGTTGCTTTGTGTCCTTATTCCTTCGGGAAGTGAGAATGAAGAAAAGGAGCAGGGAGAAGGGGTCAGTCAGGAAAAGTTGGTCTTTTACTAAGACACGTTTAGAAAGAAATATAATGATTTCTTCTTAAACTTTATGTATATACCCTCTATTATCTTCTATTATATCATATATATAATATATAACCTATTATGTTATATATATTTTACAATTATGATATACATAACATAATGCTAGATAATACAAGGCATATATAACAATATTCTCTCTCTCTTTCTCTGTCTCTGTCTCTCTCTCTCTGTCTCTCTGTCTCTCTGTCTCTCTCTCTCTCTCTCTCTCTCTATATATATATATATATATATATATATAGAGAAATAGAACAGCTTACAAAGGGAGATGGTTACCATAATACAATGTGTGAAGAACCATATGTGGTAGGAGACCCACTGGTTGTACAGGTGTAGCCATACAAGTGACACCAGTTTCCTGGTTTGTGCACATGGTGGGTGCTACAGTTTGTCCTGAGCTGTGGTGCCAGACCACAGGTACTGTGGATACTTGGATGCCCACCATGCTGCCCAGAGGATAATTTGGTTTCCCATGGTCACCCATCCCAATCTGCCACCTCTGAGCTGGGAGCAGATTGGGGCTGAGTGCTCACCACGCTGAGGATGGCATAGACAATGACGTCAATGGATACGGCGGTTGGCTTCCTCCAGTCCCACACGGGTCGCACGCCCTTCTTGTAGTTGCTCAGGAGATAATCCGACAACCTCCCCAGAGCAGGATCGGAGAGGTTATGGGCCTGGAGACCTCCCCTGTGCCTGGCTGGGAAGGAGGACAGTTCAAAGTGGCAGTCAGAAACTGGGTCTTTTACTGGTTCTCTTGCCCTGGTTTGAAAGCTATTAAAAGGAAAGTGTCTTCATTATTCCCACCTCACAAAATTCCCAGTTACCACCACAGATTGAAATTTCTGTCCCCAGAGCATTTTGTCATCAGAGAGTCTGGCCAAAATTCAAAGATATAATCTCATAAGGGTAACCTACACATTCATTTATATGAGAGAAGAAGCTGTATTGTAAGAAAAGGTGATGCAAGACAGGTGAGTTCTGAAGCAGGCCAAGGGCTGAGAAAGGTTGAGAGTTGATGCCTGCCCAGAGGAGGTCAGCCTGAGGGGCCCTGGCTGAGGGGCTCTGGGGAGTCAACGAAGATTTGGCCCTGGGTGTGTGATACTGGAAGGCGAGAGCGGTGCAAAAAAAGTAGCCCTAAGTGCACAATTTCTAAGCCCAGCGATCTGCATGAGAGTTTGCCTCAGCCAAGGTCAGACCTCAGCATCCACACGGCTCCTCATTGTTTCCTTGACTCCAGCCTGTAACCGACAAAGAAGGAAGGATAGACATCCAGCAAAAACTGATATCTCCTCCCGCTCCACCAAAATCCACCCAAGTAGCTCCCCTCCCCCATCCTCCACATGCACATAAACTCCTGGCAGTGGGTTGCCTGGTCTCCTTCATAGGGTCGTTATGTGGGCAAATTTTATGCGGTTAGGAAGAGGGTCAGGGGCGAGGTGTGGAGGAAGCAAGGAGAAACCAGATTGTTCCCAGGAAGCCTGCAAGGACAAGAGATAAGAAAACCCAGCTCTTAGGCCTTAGCCCCATTCTATGGAGATTTCATGTGCACCTCAGATATCCCTCTGGGAAATAGTAGAAGCACTTCCTGAAAGGTGTCAAGAAATATGAAGGTGAAAGGCTTAGGTTGGAGAAGGGGGAGCAGCACCCTACAGGACCAGAGTATAGGCTGCAAGGTCTTGAGGGGCCTGGCAGGGTGAGACCAGGTGCCAGGAAGCCTGGATTTCTCCAAAAAGGACTGCCTCTTCTCTCATCTTGTCTATCATGTGTGCAATCTATACAGCAAATTGGTCCTATAGCATCTCCTTCCTGCCCCTCACACACCTATCACTGATAAACTTCCAGCTTCTCTCGGGACAGAGAAGAGCAGAAAGGATGACAAGAGAGTAGTCATTGTTTCCTTTGGAATGATATTGGTTAACTTATTACTCATTTTGATCTTATAATGGCCTACTGGTGTGGCTGTCATGATAGTGCTTTTTTTTTTTAGGCGAGGCAACCCTTGGTTGACCTCACAGATCGCAAGGACCTTGTCAGCTTACAATCCCTAATTTTTTATTTTTTATGCCTACAGCACCTGATCTTCCTAGGTGGTCTCCCATCCAAGTACTAATCAGGCCCGATCCTGCTTAGCTTCCGAGATCAGACAGGATCAGGTATGGCCGTAGACATGATAGCTATTTTACAGGGTCCCCGAGGCTCATGAATATGAGTACTGTACTCCACAAGTGGAGCTACTGAGATTCAAACCCAGAGCCTTGTGTATCTTCACTATAGCAGCCAACAGCCCAAATCCTATTGTTTGGGACTCTGACCAGTTTGGAGAGAACCAGACTGGGCTCCATAGGCTTCAGAGCAAAGGGCCATTTCTGGGAGGCACAGAGCTTCTCTTCAGCCAAGGAGGCCCCGGGTCTGCTTGTCTCACTGAGCTTCCCCAATGACAGCTCATGAAGAGGAAAAACATCATTCCTATATGCCCTTCATATCTGTCCAGCCCCCTGCCCATTTTAATTGTACCCCAGCCTCAGCTTCAACTCAGCTGTGGATAAGAAGAAAACCTTCCAAATGGAGAATGAGTACTGTCTGCAGCCAAAGGAAATGGATCCTTTTGTGACTAAAACACCCTGTATCCACAGGAGGCAAGAAAGGATGGATGAAGATTTCAGAGAGAAGTTTGGTGCTATTGGAGTTTAACCCTGGAAGGGAACTTTAGGAAACCCAGAGAACCTGTGCAACGGAACCGGTGAAGTGGAGGAAAGATGACTACATTAGTTCTGGACTCCACTCTGCTGCTAATGAGCTGTGTGACCTTGAGTGAATTACTCCCCGTCTCTGGACCCCAGCATTCCCACTTATAACAAGAAGGGATGGACCAAATGAGCTGAACGACCCCTTGCACCTTCCTTTTTGATGAGTTTAGGGGCAGGGCTAGGAGGAGAGGAGCCCATCTGTCTATGCGTTTCCGATACAGCAGGCTGCTTCTCTGCTCTCCTCTCAGCAAGTCCTGCTCTCACCCGGCGCTCAACTTCCCCAACTTTCTAGCTGGACCACAGTGCCTCAGAGTGCTCTCATGCTCACACGTGGTAAGATCCCTGACTTTCCTGCAGCTGTTCCCATTCCCAAACCCAACTTCCTTCAACCCTTGGAGGAATCAAGCATCCCCTACCTCCCCTCTATAGATGGCCAATCAAGTCCTACACACTGTCCTCTTACCTTCTCCCTGTGTCAAGAGCGTGGACAGAAGCAAGGCAAGCAGTGCGTGTGGGACCCACAGCAGCATGGTGAGCTTCCCACGGCGTGGATACCTCAGAGAGGACTGGTGTTCAGGGTGAGTCCCGCCAAGGGCCAGCCTGTCCACACTCTGCCAGCCTCATGTGCCAGCCAGCCTGCCTCTCCAGACTGCTCCCCAGTACCTTCTGAGGCTGTATCCTTATACTGCTTGGGCCACCCGGGCTGGGAAGCTGCCAAGTTTTTTCTGCAATCAATCCTCAGCTGAATCAGGTTTCAGGGTGGGAGGGAAGGAGAGGGAACCACTGAGAGGGGAGCCCGCCCTGTTGATGTCATGTGGCTGGAGCTCAGTCCACTCCTTCTTCCAGGTGGCTTGGCCAAGTTCCCCAAGGAGTAACTTGGGGATAGGGGGCTGCAGGAGCCCGTAGAGCAAGAGTACAGCCTGTCTGCTGGGAGCAGCTGCCTTAATTTATGTCCCACGGCAAGTATATTTTTTGGCATTGAACTGAGGCTGGGTGGGGTGAGGCAGGAGCAGGAGGGCCATTTTCTTGCTTCACAGGGTAACACAGTGCCCCTAACTAGTCAGGTAACTGGGCATCTCTGCAGACAGAAGGGGACTTGGGGTCACCACATGTCTGTCCTTTTGTCTTCATCTAAATATTCATATTTAAAGAGTAATATATATATATATATACTATACAATTCTTTTATATACTATGATTATATACATACATATATATATTTTACTATACTAATAGCAATACATGCTCATTGTAGGGGGAAAAAATGAAGAAAAATTAAAATCATCCATAGGCTTATTTATAGCTCAGATATAGCCACTGTTCATATTTTGGTGTATGTTCTTCTATAATTTTCTTCTATGATATTTATACAAAGAAGTAGATCTACTATACATATAAATTTGTATCCTGCTCCCCTTTTTTGCTTAATATCATTACATGAGCAGTCTCAACACCTTCCTTTTAAACGTGATTTTCTTGAAAGAAGTGTTTCTTTCTTTTTTCTTTCTTTCTTTTTTTTTTGTAAGTTAAATAGGCAAGTATCTATCCCTCATATATACCCAACTGTGCACCGCCAAATTGTCTGAGAAAAGAGTTGCTGTGGATTTATAGTTGGGGACATCCCACCCCCCCACTTCACTGTTTGAGTAGGTGGACTTTTCTACCTCGAGTGTCCTGAAGGCAAGACACACCCGTACCAAGCTTCAACCACAACACATTTTCGTTTCTTTTGATCCCTTTTCCAGTTGAATTTAAGTGTGGAATATTCTGAGGACCCTGTAGGAAGGAAGAATTTTCTGAATTTTAGTTAAATTTTTTAAAAACCCCACCTTGGTCAGGGTGGAGCTCTTTTTGGTTCTGTTTGGATTTTTCCTTTTATTCATGTGCATGATAAAATCTGCATATAGCAGTTACACCTTTCATTGATGGAGTCTCTTGGTGTGGCCATTAGCCAAGGTTTGACCTTTGCTAGTAACAAACCCACTTGTGGTTTCATTGCAGTTTTTTTTTAATCATCAAAGAACAAATAGACACTTAACTACTCCCCCCACCACACCCTAACCACTGCCCCGTAGTGATCCCTGGGTATATTCATGAAGCACACCCCACCTCTTGGACACCTCCAAGCCAAGGCCAGTGTGTCTGTCCTGGGGCCCATTCCTTCTACAGAGCCGAGCTGTGTAGAGACAAAGGGTAGGAAGAGGCATCAGACACTGAACTTGTTCTAAAAGGGGCAGTACCAAGGCAGGAGGAAAAGAGGCAAGAAGAAGAAGAAAACAGAAGGTAAAACTATAGGAAAGGGAGGATCTGTGAGAGGAGAAGGGAGAGAAGTGACAAATAAAAGGAAGGAAAAAAGGAAGATTGGAATAGAAGGAAAATGGGTAGGAAACTGAGGAGTAAGACAAAGATAGGAGGGAAAAGGAGAGAGGGGAGAAAAAAAATGGAAATGTAGGGAAGAAAGAAGAGAAGAAAAAGGAGGAGGAAGGAGCAGGCAAAAGCAGTAGGAGGGGCTGAACGTGGCTCACCCTTCCCCACCATGGGACTCTGGAAAGCGGGCTCTCTGTACTGCACAGTGCAGGGCCAGCCATGGGTCTGTGCTAAGACCCATCAGGGGGCAGTGAGAAAATCCGGACCCCCTCTCCCAAGAGCCCCAACGTTTCATTTCTGCAATGAGCTCCTGGCACCCTCTGGGGCTGCCCAATTGTGTTAGGGAAGGAAGAGGATGTCTTTGGCACAGTGTGCACATTAGAGAATTAGCTTCTTAGGTAACAGGATTAGAGCGAGCTGGGCAGGCCATGGCCTTAGATGGAGACGTATTGCCTGTGCGCCTCTCTGATGGAGTAGCAATCAAGTTTCCCCTGAAGAAATTTCCTATTAATGGATTTGATGGCACAATAGACAGGGGAGAGTTGGAGCTGTGGCCAGTGGCGGGGTGTAAATTGCCTCCGATGAAACTGTGGAGTCACTTTTGCCCCTTTCAAACAAGATAAGAATTAGTTCAAGGCCTTGATGAACTCTCCTTGGCCGGTGGGGATCAGGCAAAAGTAGAAGCCGGGCTAATTTGATTCCTGAGCTCTGACTGCAGACGGTCAGGCTCCTCCCAGGGAATGGAGGCGGACACGAAGATGGCAGCGATCCAGCATGGGTAATAAAAGCTCAAGACTGCAGGACGGGCCGGCCTGGGCCTCTCCTTGTGTCTAGTTGCTCCCAGCACCCCAGAGAGAAGGACTGTACTCTCACATGTGTCTGTAGCTTTCCACTTATCCGTCCTATCACTTTTCTTGTTCCTATTTTCCAGGTTAAAACACAGAGCCTTCGTGACATGCCTCAACTCCCACACGTAGTTGTGGACGGAGCCGAGATCCTCCGGAATCCTGGCTCCAGCCTTTTCCATTACAGCTGTGTTTCCCATTTTCTGCAGTAAATTTTTACTGGTCTATAAAACTTTTACCACCAAAGAGCCTGACCTTTTAAAACCTATAAACTTACAAAAACTCTGCAATCTGAAGTAACATCTGGCCCCACTAGGGTCCTACCCGTTAGGGAAGAGCTGGGGAAGTTTCAGGTTTATCCTCACGGTGCTAAATGGAGATAAACCTTTATCCTCCCCCATCACCTTGAGGAGAGTATTCCACGAAGCCCCACGGTTTGGATACCCCAGCCTTGGCACTTCCTCAGAGTCCCATGGGACCTGTCTCTCTCTCCACTCTGGGGATGGCACAGGAAGGACAGACAGGTGCAGCCTTCCCTTCCCACCCAGTTCCATGGACCTAACACATCTTGGCATGGAGAGGGTGGGAGAAAATGGCTGACTCAGTTTCCTATTGCCCCACCAAAGAGACAGCAATGGCTTTCATAGGGAGGAGAGAGAAGCAGCAATGTCCTTAAAGACACAGGAAGATCTCTTTGCTCCTGTCTTTTTTTCCTTGATGTCCTATCATATCCTACATAACCTTTTTCTGGTCCTTGGAATGGCCTGGTTTTGCACCACTCCCCACAACAGTACCTACTGTTTATCAAGCACATACTACATGCCAGGCACTGCGCTAAGCTCTTTATCATGTTTAATCTTTATTTCCTATGAAGAAGATATTATTGTTCCCATATTGCAAATGAGAAAATTGAGGCACAGAGAAGTTAAGCAACCTGTGCAGAATTACATAGCTAATAAGTGAAGGGTGTGGTGGTGTTGGGTCTTTGACTTAAAATTCTGGCTCTTAACCACCTGATGACGCTGAGCCCCAGAGCATTCTCTTGGATTTAGACCCAGGCTGATTGGACTCTGGCTCCAATCCTGGGAATGGATGGGGGTCCTCGCTGTTGCCTTGGTTGCTCTTGTCGAAAGGGCAGGCTCATTGTGCTGGCTCTAATTAAAGATATTTTTATTGAAGTGTCATAAATAAGAATATATAGTAACTTAATGGACCGTTAAGTTTACTATTTTCCTCAGTACAAAGTGGATTCAGCCTGCCACACTCTACCATCCTGGTGCCAGCAAAGCCAGTATCCACAAATGGCAGATATGGGGTTCCACAGTGAATTTGAGACCGGTGGCCTCTGCAGCCCCTCCACGTGGTATGGAAGTGATGCTAGAGCTTTAAGAGTGTAATATTATTCTTCTAGCTCTAGGTGCATGGGGTGGGACTTCCTTATAAGGTTGAGGTTTTTCTTGTCTCCTGTCACCTGGGGAAGAGGCCTTTTCTAGCCTTCTGACCAGACAGCATGAGATCGTGAAGTAAGCAGCATAGTGAGGCCTTTTTCCCTCAATATTGATCCCAAAAGGTCAAGATGACTTAGAGTTTGTTTTTGGGAAGGGGGTGCTTACGTTCCACATGTAGACAGGCAAGGAGTGGGAATGAAGAAACCCAAGCAAGGGACCTGTGAAATTGTGCTAATCCTGTGAGACTCCATGAAGCTATTTCAGGACTCTGAGAAGGATGTGACAGGTCTAGGGGAACTGAGCATCCTGTACCATCTGAGACAGTCTGTTTCAGTGTTGCACATTCCTTTGCTTACATCCCCTGTCTCGTCCCTTAATATGCATTTACATTGGACTTTCCAACCTTCATCCTCCCTACTAAGGGAAGAGAAGGGCACTTTCTTTCTGAGTAGGCCAGTGTGGTGGCAGCAGCAATGGTGTGAGAGAGAGGAGCAGCCCAGCTACGTGAAACCCAAGGGACCATGGTGTGTTGCTTGGTCTCCTTGCCCCTCCTGCCTGGAGACCTTCCTGTTGTCAACTTTGGAGAATCAGGGACTTGTTTTCATTCTTCACACAAGCCATGAGGGAGTCAGAGGTAGAAGAATGAGCAGAGCAGGCAGGGTCTGTCTTTCCTCCACCCCCTTCTCCTCCTTTCTGGCACAGAGGGATGAAGGTCTTACTCTAGTCCTTGCAGGTTCTCAAAAATGGATATTCCAATGTCTTAAGTATGTCTCCTTCCTATAAGATGATAATTTCCTCCTCCCCCATTCTCCAAATCTCCAGCAAATTCTAGTCTTTTCATCTCGAGGGTGGAAACTTTTTTTCTGTGCCCCAAACAACAGAACCAACTCCAGGGTGGTTTCCAGGGTATGTCACCCCGAGAAATGCATCTAGAATTAGTAAGCTGGTAGCAAAGGCCAGGCCTTAATGGGACTGGTGAAGGGTCATTAACTCATCTGGTTACCCCAAAGCTGGACCTGAGGGCAGAAGGTCATTTGGCTTAAATTTCTCTCTAACTCAAGAGTTTTATTAAATTCAGGAAGGAATGGACCAGAGAGACCATCTTATTCCTGGTGAGTGGCCATTAATCCATCTGGCCACCCCAGAGCCGGACCTAGGGACAGAAGATGGTTTGGCTTAAATTTCTCTCTTTCTTAAATTCTAATTTCCAGAGAGAAAAAGACTGGAGAAGCCTTTCTATTCATCCTCTTTCTTCTGGGAATATTAGAGTCTTAATATATTGTTATTAGTATTTTCTGAGAAATATTCAAAGAAAGAAACCCCACGAGTCCCTTTGGGATTTCAAAACAAAGTTTCTTCTGATATCTAACTTTAAGTGCACTTGGTACAATTTGAATCATTTCCTTTTATCCTGTGGAAATGGCTCCCACCCCCCATCTATCCTCTCCACTATCTCTGAGAGGCAGTGAGGACATAGTTGTTGTTCCTAGGCTCTTCCAGAGAGAAGAAAGCAGAGACAAAGCATAATAACATTTACTAACTTTTGTATTGCAGTTTGTGGGTTATATTGAACTTTCATGCATGTTGTCTCTTTCACGTTGAAACTCACTAGAACACTCTGAGGTAGGTGACATTATCCTCATTTTATAGATGAAGAATTACGATGTTGAGATGTTTAGTGACTTGCCCAAGGTCACGTAGCTAATAGGTGAGCAAGCGTGGTTCAAAACCCCAAGCCAAGCTAAGGCAGCACCCATGAAGATCTGATTCTGTCTTCTACCTTTTCCACTGGGGTAAGAAGTGAAGACGAAGGAACAACAAACTTAATGGTTGTTGCCTCTAGGAGGCGGGATGTAGATCAGGGGACATAGTGGAGAGAGAGATTCATTTTCCTTATCTACTCTGTTCTGCCTTTAAATTTTCCTTATCTACTCTGTTGTGCCTTTAAATTTTGTATCATGTAAATTTGTTACCTAGATTTTTTTTAATGAGTTTTTAATTACTTTAGTTACTTTTTACTAGTTTTTAAAAAGAAGCAATGAGAAGAATGGAATATAAGCCAGTTCTAATCCTGGTTCCATCATAAGCTACCTGTGGGTAAACCACTGAAACTAGGCTTCGGTTTCATCAACTATCAAACGAAATTAAAGAAATAATTGCTCTGCCTACTAAATTCACCTGTCTACCAAATCCACAGAACTTTTTGTGAGGATAATATAGTTTAATAATTATTAATCTGGTATGGGGAAAGCAATAGCAGCATCACCTGGTTTGATTTATACGTATCTCCTCTCCCAGATATTTTGATACCCACTCCCTTTTCACCATGACACGGATAATTATAAAATCCATAATTCATGGTGTTATGGAAAAAGAAGACTCTGGAGTCAGACTTGACTTGAGCTGAAATCTCAGTTGCTCAGCTTACTAGTTATATGATCCTGGTCAAGATGCTTAAAGTGACTAACTTCAGTTTTCTCATGTCTAAATTGGGCATAACCAAACTTATACCTATAGGTCATTGTGAGGATGAAATGAAGAGATGGACGTAAAGCATGTAGCACAGTGCCCAGGACATAGTACATACTTCGAAGCTCTTAGATTGTTCCCATTACAAACAAATGGAATCAATAGAATTAATAAATAAGTGAGGTAATGGGTTGTGAATGCTCTAAGAGAGTTATACACAGCAATAAAACCTGAAAGGGGTTTTCTGGAACAGTCTGTTACAGTGGTCCAAGGGTGGAGCCTGGGAAGAGAGGAGTGAAGAACTGGAAAGCAACAGCTTGTCTATGATCCCAGTGGCCATCACCTTCCTCAAATGTCACTTACTTAGACCATCTTATCTAAAATTACAACCCTCCAATACTTTTCATATTCCTCCTCCACAGCATATGTCACTGTCTAATGTACTACATATTTTTTTTACTTCTCTCATTTGTTTTCCCCCACTAGAATATAAGTTCCACAAAGGCGGGAATTTTCCCCCCTCAGCTTTATTGAGGTACAACTGACAAATAAAACTGTATATCTTTCAAGTATACGATGTGATGATTCGATATACGCATACATTGTGACATGACAATGTATGCGTATAGCGAATCATCACAATCAAATGAATTAACATATCTATCACCTGACATAGTTATCTCTTCTGTGTGTGAGAATCCTTAAGATCTACTCTCTTAGCAAATTTCAGGTATACAGTACAGTATTAACTATAATCACCATGCTGCTCGTTGGGTCCTTACAACTTATGCATCTTATAACTAAAAATTTGTACTTCTTAACCAACATCTCCCCATTCCTCCAGCACTTGGCAGCCACCATTCATTCTACTCTTTGCTTCTATGAATTCAACTTTTTAAAAAAATTTCTACACATAAGTGATGCCATACAGAATTTGTCTTTTTCTGGCTTAGTTCACTTAGCATAATGCTCTCCAGGTTCATCATATTGCAAATGTCAGGATTTCCTTTTTTATGAATAGTAAATATCTATGATATAGATGTATCACATTTCTTTTATCCATTCATCCACTGACACTTAGATTGTTTCCGTATCTCGGCTATGTCAATAATGCTGCAATGAACATGGGAGTGTGGATATCTCTTTGAGACCCTGATTTTGTTTCCTTCAGATATATACTCAGAAGTGGGATTGCTGGACCATAAGGTAGTTCTATTTTTAACTGTTTGAGGAATCTCCATACTGTTTTCCAAAGTGGCTGTACCAATTTGTATTCCCACCACGGGTGCACAGGGGTTCCCTTTTCTGCACATTCTCACCAATATTTATTTCTTGTCTTTTTTATAATAACCATCCTAACAGGTCTGAGGTGATACTTTGTTGTGGTTTAGATTTGCTTTTCTCTGATGATTAGTGATGTTAAACACATTTTCATGTACCTGTAGTTCATTTGAATATTTTCTTTGGAAAAATGTCTATTCAGGTCCTTTGCCCATTTTAAAATCAGATTATTATGGTTTGCTATTGTATGAGTTCATGATATATTTTATATTTTAACTCCTTATCAGATGTATGATTCACAAATATTTTCTCTTATTTTATAGTTTGCCTTTTCATCTTGTTGATGGTTTTCTTTGCTGTGCAAAAGCTTTTGACTTTGATGTAGTCCCACTAGTTTTGGCTTTTGTTGCTTGTGCTGTTGGTGTTATAGCCAAAAGATCATTGCCAGGAAATACGTCAAGGAGCTTTCCCCCTACGTTCTCTCCTAGTTTTATAGTTTCAGGTCTTACGTGTAAGTCTTTAACCCATTTTCAGTTAATTTTTGTGAGTAGTGTAAGATTGGGACCCAGTTTTGGGAATCCAGATTTCTAAATACCATTTATTGAAGAGACTATCCTTTAGGAGGAGAGGTTTCTATCTGTTTTGCTAATTGTTG
Source organism: Pteropus medius (assembly GCF_902729225.1). Taxonomy (NCBI): domain Eukaryota; kingdom Metazoa; phylum Chordata; class Mammalia; order Chiroptera; family Pteropodidae; genus Pteropus; species Pteropus medius. The sequence continues at coordinate 64,266,825 of NW_024349800.1, read as the reverse complement.
AATTCCCAGAGCTTGGAAGAGTGCCTGTCACATAGTAGATGCTCAGTAAATATTGTTGGGTGAATGAATGAATGGCACTAGCTTAAAGGAATAAAAGCAAGGGTGTCTAACAAAATCCACCTGTGCTCTGGAACTCTTCTGGTTCCTCACAGGGGCTGTGAACTGAGGTAGGAAGTATGCCACCAGCTCTGGAGCTGGATCTGATCCTGGGGATGTACTGAGCAGACTGTCCTTGTCTCACTGCTGCCATGACTCTGGTCTACTGTTTTCTTGAGCAGGGACACAATGGGACTCAGCTGGCTACTAGGAGGCCTGGAATGAAGAACATTTGGGTCCCCTGAGCTGCCTCTGTCCCTTACCTGGAGAAAGGAAATACTCGAGGACACAGAGCCTCTAGTCCTCCCATGTGAATAGATAGAGATGGGACAATGGGAAGAAGGCAGACTTGGGAGAAATCACAGCCTCACTTGTGACAAGGGAGAGGCAGTGAGGCCTCAAGGATGACTCAGCTAAGGAGCACTCTTTCCACACCACCCCCAGAGGAGACGCAGGGCTGACTGAGGAGGTCACATGGCTCTCCTGCTTCAGGGGCCACTGTCTCATTCACCTCGGCATTTATGGGAGAGCAATCTGTCCCTCAGCATAAATAAAGCAAGGCCCTCAACACATGCCAGCAGACACAACCTACCTTTGCGTCATTGACCTCTGGAGTTAGAGATAGAGAAAAACCCCTCGGGCCTTAAAACATCTAGTCTAGCTTCCATGCAGCACCCAAATCTGTATGACATCCCCAGAAAATGATCTTTCAGTCTTAGCTTGCAGACCTCCAATGATGAGGGGACCCTCATGACATCCCCTTTTCTTTTCTGCTGAAATCTTTCTATTATTATTCTCCAGCTCTGTTTTTCTAACACTTCCACCCATCCAGTGCTATCCTTTGGGACTATTCAGTATAAATCTAACTCCTTGTCAAGGCAAAGTCTTTCTACCATCATGCCTTCTTGTCTTTAGGCCCAAGCCCTTCAGTTCTTTCAGCACAATGTATTAGAGCAGGAAGGACCCTGGACAGGGAGGGCTGAGGCTGTGCATGACCCACCTTAGAGCCTGTAGTGCTGTGCTGTGTGCCTGGGGCCTTGTGGTACTTCACAGAGGCCGCTAAATGGATGAGGGAAAGAATCTGGCACAAGCTTCTCAGTTTATAAGTGAGGAAAATGAATATCAGCAAGGATCAGTGACATCAGCAAGGTCACGCTGTTCCTAACCCCAGAACTTGCTCCTAGTTCAGAGGATTTCCCAGAGTCCCATACATACTAGAGTGTTCAGAGACCTCATCTTGTTTTGTCTTCTATCTTCCTTTTGGGTTTGGCCTGGTTAGCTCCGCAGAAGCTCTCCTAGCCCATCTGGCCCCGTTCCCTCTCTGTCCTCACCTGCTATGACCCTCCCCATCATTCTGTCCACTCCAAGCTTTCTTCTTGTTCCTCATACGTACCAGGCGTCTTCTGCCTTAGGTCCTTTGCTCTAGCTCTTTCTCCCGACATGGCCACTTAGCTAACTTTCCCTTACCTCCTTCACATCTTTGCCTAAATCTCACCTGCTCAGCGAGGGCTACCCTGACTACTCCATTTAATCCCCTCACCTGCCCCACCCCACCCCAGCCCACCCTTTTAACCTGCCCTACTTTTTTTTTCCCCATAGCTCCATCACCTCCTAACATTTTACATGATTGACTTACGTTGATTCTTTATTCTCTGTCATCACCAGCAGAATGTTAGCTCCATGAGGGAGGGAGCTTTTGAAGCTTTATTGACTGATGTATCCCAAGTACCTAGAACAGTTCCTGATCCCTGTAGGGGTTTAATGAATATCTGTTGAATGAATTCCCCACTCTGAGAACCCAGCAGGGTCCCAGGTCCGAATCACCTCCCGGTAGGTACTAAACATACATTTGTTGATAAGGTGGATTGATTGATTACATGTCTTTGCTGTGCTGTAGCACTATGTATTAAGCACTGGCTACATGGCTGAAAGGAGAGATGTGTGCACAGGCTCTCCTGGGTCACTACAGAGGTCTTACCCATGGCTATGGCCTAGAGGGTGTCCCTTCCTCCAAACTCCAGTGGGAGATCTATGGAGTGAGGCTTGGCTCATGGTTGCCCCTTTTGCTTTCCAACCCATCTTGGATGCTGCATGTAGTAGGCTGAATAATGGCCCCAAAGATGCTCAGGGCCTAATCCCTGGAACCTCTCAGTGTTAGCTCACATGGCAAAAAGGAGTTTGCAGATATGATTATATTAAGGATCTTGAGATGGGGAGATGATCCTGGATTATTCCAGATGGTCCCAAATATAATCACAAGTGTCCTTATAAAAGGGAAGCAGAAGGAAATTTGATAACAGAAGAGGAGAAGGCCACGTGATGACAGAAGCAGAAACTGGAGTGGTGAGCCTTGAAGATGGAGGAAGGGGCCACAAACTGTGGAATGCAGGTGGTCACTAGAAGCTGAAAAAGGCAAGGAAATGGATTATCCTCTCAGAAGAAACCAGTCCTACCAACACCTTGACTTCCACCCAATGAAACTGATTTTGGACTTCTGAACTCCAGAACTGGAAGAGAATATATTTGTGTGGTTTTAAGTCACTATGTTTGTGGTAATTTGTTACAGCAGCCATAGGAAACTAATACACGCCATTCCTAGGGCAGCTTCCCCTTCACAATGACCAGCACAAACCCCAGGTCTGTTTTTTCACATCACACACAACCTCAGACCCTCAGAGACCAAGGCTGGGGTGGGAGCATCATGCAATGTCTCGAGTGTTTTTACTCTGATGGACTGTGTTCCCCTCAGGTGTGGTTACGAGTTGAGCCACCCACTTCCTCCTCTAGAACTTTCCAAATGTTGTAAATAGGCCCTGAAGTGTCTTGCTGGCCTGAAGTAGCTTCCCCGAGAGGACACTCTCAATCTTCCTGCTTCCAAGTATTTAATTAGTCCTAAATGAAGAGCTCTCCAAAAGTGTACAGCACTTTGCCCATTTGCTGACATAATTATATTTGCACGTTTGCTGTTGCCACTGGTTGTCATTCTGGAAACTTTCCTTCTCCTCTGGCTTACCCGAAGGTGATTTCATAAGTACAGAGAGCGGTGGCACTTTACAAAGCCTGTCCTCTCGTTTCATGAGAACCTTCTGAATTCTATAGCTTGATTTGTCATTTCATCAAACAAAAGTTGAACTGACCAGCCTGGATATTTCTGAACTTCACATGTAAACACAGATTACTATGATTTAGTGTTCCCAGGCTTGGGCTTTTGGGATATTATGTCACTTGGTCAGCACAACAATCCTGGAAGGTAAAATTACCCTTCCTTCCTTACAGATGAGGAAACTAAGGCTCAGGATACTGTGGAATCAGTCAAGTGTGGTGATTAGAGAATGAATATGGTGACCATTGGTACTGTGCTCCAAATATTCCAATTGTCTCCTTTTCTGGGCACTTGGAAGGATTGCACTTCCTGACTTTGTGGTGGTTGGATGAGTTGCATGAAAGGACAATGGGACAGTGAATTGTGAGCAGAAGAAACTGGTATGTCTTCCAGGATGGGCAAGACCCTTGCAAGGTCTCCTTCTATCTTGCATAGTCCCTGTCCCAAGGTGCAGGCTGTTTCATCCACCTGGGTCTTAGAGGGAGGACATGGACCAGAGCTGGAGCTGACTTGTTGTAGACACGCAGAATGCTGCTATAAGCCACTGAGATTTAGGGGTCATGTGTCACCACAGCATAACCTAGCCTTTCCTAACTAACCTGGGTCTAATGTCAGCTTTACCGCTTTTTAGCCACATGGCCTTGGACGAGTCAGTCGGCCTCTCTAGGACTTGGCAGGATGGATACCTGGCACTTACTACAGAGTTTTGGGGAGGATTTAATGAGATGACATGAGTAAGATTCTTTTTCTTTCTTTTTTTTTTAACGCTTACAGCACCTGGTCTTCCTAGGTGGTCTCCCATCCAAGTACGAACCAGGCCCGACCCTGCTTAGCTTCCGAGATCAGACAAGATCGGGCATGTTCAGGGTGGCATGGCCGTAGACAACATGAGTAAGATTCTTAGTGCTGTGCCTTTCACATAGTAAATGTGCAGTAAATGGAAATTATAGTCACTGTTGTTGTTATTGCTGATTCTTATTATAAAGAAAATTCAGTAAATCGCCCAGAGTCCTCTAGTCAGAAGTGATTGGAAAGATTCAGGAAAGGGAAGGGGACCAAATTTGTGAGCAACTATTAAATGTTTTATAAACTGGCAGAGTCTTCATCCTAGGTGTTGGACAGCATTATCCCTATTTTACAAATGAGTAAACTGTGTCTCAGAGAATTATTTAACTTGTCCAGGGTCATGAAGCCATTAAATGGTGGAGACAGGATTTGAATTTAGGCCTAAATGCCTCTCTCCCCTTTATCTTTCTTGAAACAGAATTCCCTCAGTGCTGGGCACATAATCCCCTCCTAACTCCCCACCTCCTCCACTCCACCCTCCAACCAGCTCCATTGCTTTCCTAGATCGGCACAGCTTATCAATAGCTCCAAAATGCCAGCCTTCTCCAGCCACCACCTCAAATCTGGACCTTGCCTGCCCAGCCTTGACCTATTTATTGCCAGACCCCATTTCTGACCCCTTCCTTGCCCTTTCCACCTCTTCTCTTCAGCCTACGCAGGAAGCAGGTGGCATTCTCAGGATTTTAGTCCAGGAGAGTGTGTGTATCTCCTCACTTGAGGGCACTGGAGCTAGGGCCTCTTTCCCAGCAGGATAAATCTAAGGAAGCACAAGGCATTGAGAAACAGAAGACCCCAGCTCTCTTCTGGGCTTTGTATTTGAGAATAATAATTCTTTACCTTTACAGCTCGTTTAACTGCCACAGCTCCCTGTGACAGAAGGGGCACTTGTTATTATCACCACCTCTCTAAACACTACAGATAGTAGATACATCTAGATATGAAAGCTACTAGATGTTACATCAGATAATTCTGAGTTCAAATTCTATTCTTTCACTTATTCATTGTGTGATGTTAGGCAAGTTATTTAACCTCTCTAGACCATGGTTTCTATATTGGTAAATTTATTGTACCATTAAGATTAAATTAGATACAATTTGAGAAGTCCTCAAATGATGAATGGCACACAGCAAGTGTTCCGTAGGTAGTAGCTAGCAGTAATCAGAGTCATTACCATCGTATTTATCAGTATCTTGGGTTTATTGTTTCCTCTCTCAGCCTCATCTACAAAATGAGACCTTTGAATAAGCTGATCTAGTTCCTCTCCAACTTTAGTTACCACCTCAAACACACACACACACACACACACACACACACACACACACACAGCCTACAGGCAGAGCAGGGGACTCTGTGCCTACAAAGCTACAGTAACAAGCCTGGACTCTGCCCCAGTACCCTCAATGTCAAGTTCAGGTTGCAGGGAGAGTGTCATGGTGGCTGAGAGGCAAGAAGGCAGGGGGAGATGGGCCAAGTGGCCAGAAGGATCAGCAGGCTGTAGGGAGACCTGAGGGCCTGGACTGCAGCCCCAGAGCCACCTCCTATATTCCTGGAAGCAGGACCCATAAAAACCTAATGGGTGTTTGAAATTTCAACAGCAAGGGTAGATCTGGGAGATGGAGAGAGCTTTCATTCCTCCCAGGGACTGGGGCTGAGACAAGGTGGCGGGGAGAGCAGGCCACTGGGCAGCCTTGGGGACCTGATGGAGAGACAGAATGTCAGCTTTGAGCGGCTCCTCCTGCCAGCAGTGGTCCCGCTGGGGAGCAGGGGAATGAGTGGTAGTGACAGCAGCATGGCCTATCCTGTCACCTGGGGTTCTTTCCCCACTCCCAATACCCAGTGCTTTGTTATCAGGTGGTGGCAAGGTATTTCCCCCACTGCAGCTTGGCTGGCCTTCTTACAGGGAAGCTGGGGTGCATGTTCCTTCATTCAGAGCCCTCTGTGCCCATGCTCTGGGCCAGGCTGGTACTAGATGCCAGAGATATAGGAAGGATGATTGTGGTGTGGTCCCTCTAGGGTCTTCCTCTGCCTGATATTCTCAATCTTAAGCTCTGGGGAGAGAAGGTTTGGGTGAACTAAGGGGCTGCATCTGTCAGAGGCAAGTCAGTTAGAGGAAGCTTCTCACACAAAGGAAGGGATTCACAAAACTGAAGTTCCTGGAGGTACTGAGGCCATGACATAGCAGGCAGGAGGACTCAGGGGTTTCTCCGTGTAGTGAGTGGGCTCTGGGGTAAAGGGGACAAGTGATCGCTGATTGGGGCAGCCTGGTTCTCCAGAGAAGAGGGTGTCTGCTGTCAGGGGAAAGAGGGTTGTGGAAGGGGCCTTTCTTTCCCTTCACTCCCTCTCTCTTTGGACGGCACACACAGAGCCATCTCCGCCACCTGCCTACAGCCTATAATTCAGCTGCCCAGCTGCACAGAGTGCTTGACTGCTCTGATTGTGGGGAGGGCAGATTACTGAGTGGAGTGCAGTGATTGGCAGGTGCCCTGCGGGCCCAGCTGCCCGGATAGCAATGGCGAGCTTATGTGACTCTATACTGTCCCTGAACCCTTAGCCCCCAGGCCTGCCATGCGGCGCCCTCCCAGAGCTCCCACTGTCCTCCTCTACCTACATTGTTCTTTAGATTGTGCTTCTCCAACTGTAATGTACAAATGAGCTCTCTGGGAGCTGGTTAGAATTCTGATTCCAATTCAGTAGGTCCAGATAAGCCCAAGATTCTGCATTTCTAACCAGTTCTCAAGTGGTGCTGATGCTGCTGGTCTAGGGACCAGGCTTTGAGTAGGAAATCTTTAGTGCTGATATAGCTTTTTCACATACATGATCTCTCTGGCCTTTTGGAATAGCCTTGCAGCAAGGTGGTGAATAATAATAATGATTGTAATCTGAATGTCTCTAGTGCAAGACACTGTGCTGGGCACTTCATAAATCGTATCTCACTCAGTCCTCATACCCACCACCTTGGTGAAATATCTCTTTCTCAGAATTTACAGATGAGGAAAAAAACTGAGGTTCCAAGACAACTCAGTAACTCGGCCAAGGTCACAAACCTCATGAGTGGTGGAGCTGAATTCAAATTCACATCTTCTAACACTGGACCCAACATTCTTATATTTAGAATCAGTTTATTGACTTACTTTGCCCGTTTCCATTGAAGTACCCAGAAAAAAAGTGATCGCATACAGCTGGGATACTCAGATGGGCTGCCTTACCGTGCCTTTTATTTTCTGTATTCTTTGACATCTGGGGCCTTGCTGACTCTGGAGGGACTGCCCCTCCCAGGGCTAGCCAGCTATGAGAGAGAGTAGACAACTCACCCATCAGCTTACTTCTCAAATGCAAACCAACCAATCCAGAGCCTATGCTCCTAACCACCTGCTTTATTAGGTTCTCATACTCCAGGCCACTACCCACCTACCCTAATCACCCCAAGACCAGGTACCAGACAACTAGAGACAGTCCTATGCCCCAGAGCCCACTGAAATTATTCAAACTGGCCAATCCCAAACCTGCTTAAACTGCCTTGTCTGTCCCTTCCAGGGAAAACACAATGACGACTCTCGCCCACAGTTCATCCTTCTTTCTCTCTTCTGCTCTACCCGCAAACAACTTCAGTGTTCTCTTGTATGGTATGTCCCCTCTTCTTGGGAACTATAAGTAATAAACTTTCTTTTCAGTAGCAATTGTCTCTTCATCTGTTAGCTTTACTATATCTCAGATTTTCTATGAATACACTATATTTTAAAGCAGGAGCACAGCCAAAGGAGTACCATCCCCTGCTTCCATGAAGTCTTAAGTTTTATCTTAATTCTAATTTTCTCTTCTTTACCAAAATATATCAACATTTGTTTTCATAAGAAAATACATAATTTAGTCTACGGCCATGCTACCCTGAACAAGCCCGATCCCAGTTGATCTCAGAAACTAAGCAGGGTCAGGCCTGGTTAGTACTTGGATGGGAGACCACCGAGGAAGACCAGATGCTTTAGGTGTAAAAAAAAATAAATAAACAAAATAAGGGATTGTAAGCTGACAGGGTCCTTGCAATCTGTGAGGTCAACCAAGGGTTGCCTTGTCTAAAAAAAAAAAAAAAAAGTATATGATTTTCCTAACAACACTATATGAGGTGAAACTAATACCCTAGATGAGCCATGTTCATTCTTGGCCTTGAGTGCACCTGGCACACTGCTGAGACCCTCTGGGCACTCACGTGTCCTGGCTGGGAATTTGGCAAGACCCCACTCACCAATTTGTACTTGAAAACAGCTGAGTTTTAAACGACTATCTACAAATCAGCATAAGTGGATAGATTTTGATTGGTTTTGTGCATAATGTTGGGAAGGTAGACTTGGGAAGAGAACAGCAGTGAGGGGTCCTTTGGGTAGTGTGGTGACATAGGTCCCTACGTAGATGCAGGCGGAAAAGAGGAGGGAACAGGAGGAAATTTAGGCAAACTTCAGCTACTGTGCAACTTGACCAAATTCAGTCTTGGTGCTCAGGGGATCGGGTGGTGGGAGGAGGCGGCAAGAGGATGGGATTGAGGTGGAGAAGGGAGCTTGTATGGGGAAGAGCTGAAAAGCCAAGATTGAGCAGGGAGGTGAGGAGAAAAAGAACTGTCAACAGCACCTCAGCTTCCACGATCTTGGCTTGGAGTTCTCTAGAGAGAATTGGCAGGGTGACCCAGAGCAGGGTCTGACCAAGAGCTGGCTGTCCACTTGCAACCTGATCCCTAGTGACACTGAGAAGAGATGGTAATCCCATTAGGCCTACGAGGGCTCCAGGTCTTTGCAGCCTGGCACTAGGCTAGGGGAAGGTAGTGAGACCAAGGTGAAGGGGCAGCAGGGGGCTCCCCCTACCTCCAGATCTGGAGTCTGGTGCCTGACGCAGAGCCTGCCCATTGCCCAGCAGTCCCTTTCCACTCCTGCAGAAACTCTCCCTGTAATTCCTGCTTTACGGCCTCTGCCAAATGAAGCACAAACTTAACTACATCACCCCCCTGACAGGATGAGGGAGGGGGCTGGGGGCAGCATGCTGAGCAGCTCAGCCCCCTAATCTAATCACTGGTGTGGGTCATTTCAATTACAGACCCCAGAGTGTGGTGGGGGGTGTGGCTGCTCATAAAAGCCTCCATGCTGTTGCTCAGCTAATTACGAAGCTCTTACTGTCTCGGCAGGTAAATAACTCAGGACCGAGAGGTTCTGGCTGCTGAGATGGAGTGTGAGCCAGGGAATAGGACGGGGAGATGCCTGAAATGGGCCTCAGAACACAAATGGGGATGCAGGAAGGGAGGCATAGCCTTCCTGGAAGGAACATGGGAACAGGGGTCTCTGCCCTGGGGTGACAACCCACCATCCAGAAATTGGTGGAGGAATTCGTTACCTGAAAACCCAAGATCTGAAGTTTTCTAGACACCATAGAGCCACAGGTAGGGTAAAAATGTAAGCTCTACCCTCTTCTACTAACCTTGCCTTTAGATGTATAATTAGATCCTTGGTAAGTAAGAGGATCAAGGAACCCTCGAAGCTGTGCTAAGAAGAGGGCTGATTCTGTCAGGGCCAGTTTCATGCTGGCAGCTCCTTGGTGTGCTCCCTGGTCTTACCCATTCAGGCTCAAAGCCAGACCACAAGAGATGGATGGGTCGCAGACATGTAAAAGGTGAAGGGCTCAACTTTCTTAACCATAAAAGCTCCTCACCTCTAGCACAACCCAAGAAGGAAATGGGGATGTCTTGGGAGGAGAGTGAGTCCTTCTGCCACTTAAGTAATGGCCATGCAAAAGGCTGTGGATGCTATGGGAGATCATAACAGCAGCACTTGGAAGTTATTTTGATATGTAATGATGAACAGAGGGCTGCCTGTCTAGCCTGGGGCTGTGCTTAACTAACTTTTTATCTAGACGTCAGTGAAATCCCCAGAATTGGAGCTGTGATTTCTTGGGGAATGCTGAAACTACCTTAGATTCTGGGAAACAGCAGATGGTAGGAGAATTCACAGCTGGGAAAATCGCATTTTTGCTCTGTTTCTCAGTTTCCTTCCCCTATGAAATAGGAATCATGAAATTTATAAACATTTGGAGGGGCTGAGCTAAAGCTGCTCTGTAAATAAGGGCTGCTGACACCCCATCTTCCTCCCACTGCAGAGGGACACCATTCCAGGAGGAGATCACTAGTACCATTTGTTAATAATGGCATTGTTTCAGGTTGCAGACCTGATCTTGGGGCTTAGAATGAGTTCCTGGCTGCCACGTTGAGATCAGGGTCACTTGGCACATGGACAGAGGAGAGTCATACTGGGGCCCAGCTTCAATCCTGAAGGGCAGTTTCTTATAGGCTGACATAAAGGACCTGGGAAGAGAGCAAAGGTGAGTCGTGTGGGAAGTAGAATGGAAAGTCCCTTTGGCAGTCCCTACCATTTAAACCCCCTACGAGGAAGCATGTGATGGCTTTAGCCCTTGACTTTGGGATCCTGGAATAAAGACACTTCTGGGGAGAACTAGAGCCCATAACTGGATTCTGAGAGAGGTAGCTAAAGTGGGATCTCACACTAGAGACAAATCCATCTGTTGATAGCAGGCAGGTCTTATTTTTATTTTGTGGTTGTACTTACTTTTCAAAGTGCTGTAAAATACATTGCCTTATTCTGATTCCTCCAAATTATGTGATATAGGTAGAGTAAGTATAAGCAGCCCCATTGTCAGATAGGGTAAGCTGAAGCTCTGAGAAGTTAAGCTCAAGGTCCCCTGGTTAGAATGTGATAGAGCCAGGGCCAAAATCAGGTGCTTTCTCCAAGACACGGTTGGAAAGGAAGGAGACTCCATAGTAGGGAGTTCATTGCAGACCTTTTCTTCCTCTCATAAATGAGGACGCGAAGAGAGATATAGGGATCAATTTAGAGGCTAACTGAGCAGGTCCAGGCAGAGGAAGCCAGTAGCAGAAAGTAGGAAGTGAGGAGGTAAACAAGTGGATGTTTGAGTGGACACTTCCTGTTCACAAACTTCTTATGTTCCTCATTTCATTAACAGCAGCAGTGGAATTTCATGGACAATTGGCGTTGAGCACTAACTGGGAGGTAATGAGAGAAGGAGGATGCAGGTAAAGGCTGTTTGAATTTAAATTCTTTTTCTTCAGGGGGGAGTGAAGGGGAGCAGATTTTTTTAAAGGCAATTTTAGTGCTGGAAAAAGTTTCTAGAAAACGACTTTGCACTTTTGTGTCTTTTGTGGCAGCATTAGGAGAGATGACTGTCATTTAACCCAGTGGGTTCTTCTACCCATCAACTCCTGATGGCTGCCCTGAGTGGGTGACGCTGAGGGACTGGGTATCTGACCTTAGGTAGATTTTGTCCTTTAGACTTGGGAAAACACACTAGAAATATGTCCACCATCATCAAGGAGCTAGAATAAGTTGTTCTGTGATAGTTATTGCAGAATCACCATAAGCAAAACTCTATATGGACCTGAGCAGAGATGAGAGATAAACTAGAAATGGAAAACGAGATTACAATTCTAGTAGTGTGTGATCTATCTGATAAATGATGCACATGCGCACACAAACACACACAGAGCTATAAAATGTTCAAAGGGAGAAGGATAAAAGGTAATGTCAGACTAAAGATAGAGAAGAGGGACAGAGTCATGAGATGATCAGGTGAAAAAGGTTGGGGGAATAAGGATGTTTTGAGCAGAGTTCTCAGCGACATACAGGTTGGTGAAACAAAGAAGAGTATGCCAACTAAAAGTAGAGACTTAGGTGTATATAAAGCCTTTCCTGAACAGGGTGGCAAGCAAGTTGGCTTGGCTAGACTGAAGACTCTATAATAGGAAGAATGAGAAATGAAGAGAGTCAAATATAAGGGGAGGGAAATTTCACAGAAGGCTTGAATTCTAACCTTAGGATTCAGGTTATGAAGACAAAAGATAGACCAATTAATACAGATTTGGCTACTGAAGAGTATGAGTCAGAAATTGATTAGTTACTCAGGTGCCAGGTGATCAGAGCTCTTCTGTTCTGGACAAGTAGCTGTGGGCACAGGTAGAAAGCTAAGGGGCCATTGGAACTGTGATAGTTAATTTTATGTGTCAACTTGGCTAGGCCACAGTACCTAGATATTTGGTTAAACATTCTAGATGTTTCTGTGAAGGTATTTTTTTTTTTTTAAATAGAATAAAAATTTAAATCGGAGTTTGAGTAAAACAGATTATCCTTCAAAACGTGGGTGGACCTCATCCAATCATTTAAAGGCTTTAACAGGAAAAGACGGATCTATCCAGAAGAAGAGGAAACCTTGCCAGCAAACTGCCTTTAGACTAAAGCCACAACTCTTCCCTGGGTCTCCAGCGTGCTGGTCTACCCTGAAGATTTTGGATTTGTCAGCCTCCACAATCATATCAGTGTAATGGACTTACTCGTGTCTCCCAAAAATTCTATGTTGAAATCCTTAATCCCCCAGTACTTCACAATATGACCGTATTTGGAGATAGGGTCTATAAAGAAATAATTATGGTTAAACGAAGCCATTAGTGCGGGTCCAATATGACTATTGTTCTTTTAACAAGAGGAAATTTGAATGCAGATACACACACAGAGGAAAGACCATGTGAAGACACGTGGAAAAGGTAGCCACCTACGAGCCAAGGAGAGAGGCCTCAGAAGAAACCAACCCTGCCATCATCTTGATCTTGGACTTAGCCTCCAGAGCTGTAAGGAGATAAATCTCTGTTTAAACTACTCAGTCTGTGGTATTTTGCTATGGCAGCCCAAGCAGATTACTACAAAGATAGCAGATTATAAATTTCTTGAACCAAGGGCCATGCATGAAGCCTATCTTCCAGTTCAGTGCCTTACCCATGGTGTGTATTGACTAAATGTGCTAGGCTGGGCCTGGAAGCCTCGGCACCTGATTCCCAGTGCAATAGTAATGCACTGCTGAGGCAGCACAGGGGAAGATGGACTCAACTGGGATAGTGGAATAAGAGCTTCAGGATACCGATATGGTGGAATTTTGTGTTTTGGTTAATACAAGGTTGACCTCAGGAATCAAGTCAAGGGAAGAATGTTCTGTGACTAACTTATTTTCTGGTGTACCTAACACAATGCCTAGAATTTGACACTCAATAAAGATTTTGTTGAATGACTGACTAAATGAGTAACCAAGCAAGGATTGGGAAATGAAGGGATACTACGCTTAAAAAAAACAAACAAAAAAACCTGCTAAAACATACATGTATGCTTGTACATGCCTAGAAATTTTCTGAAAGAGACTGCTAATAGTGATCACTTTTGGGGAGTGAACTCAGATAAGGAGTCAGGCGTATTTTTCACTATATACTTTTTACTGTTTATGCATTTTTATCATGACCATTTTTATCATGACCTCTTTTCATTCAGTCCAGGTATGCACACCTAATGAGCTATTGATAAAATTAGGTGTGCATACCTGGACTGAATGAAAAGAGGCAACAGGGGCTGGAGAGCTTTTAAACCCACTGTTTCTCCCCTCCAATTTCAGATTTCCCCAAGTGCTGTGAGAGCACATTGACTGAGACCAGCCGACTTCGATCTTCACAAGCCACTCCAAGCACCCAGAGGGAGCACAGGGTGATGGTGTAGAGTCCCAGCATGACAAGGTAGCCTCGAAAGAGCAGGTGGTCAAAGTGTTCCAGGAGGGCCAGCCAGCCTGGTCTTGGGTTCAGAAGTAGTTGCTGATAGATTAAAGCTGGGATAAGACTTCATTCAGGGTGCCTGACTGAGCCTGGTGGTCTCAACAGACAGGGGACTCTGTGTGAGAGAGAAAAATACCTTAGGTGAATGAGGTGCCATCAAAGTCCTCCCGGACTTTCCACTGAGGCTAATGGCCTCATCCTTTAAGGAAGATTATGGGCAAAACTTGGCAGAGTTGGGTTGAGTTGGGGTTGGGGACTCTCTCCCTACTTACTGAGGGGAGGCAAGCCTGTGCTGAAGTAAGCCTCGGAGAACATGGCAGAACTGTGTTTGTAAGGAGTCTAGGCTAAATCCATCTAGAGATTTTCTGAGCTAAGGACCAGCCCATGTTGACTCAGTTGCAGCTTTAGTGGCTGGGATCATTCTTAAACCTTTTCATATTAAGCTACTAGAATCTAAAGATATATACACGCATTGCATATGGCACTACTATTCTGGAGTCGATGGCTCAGTCACTTTATGTTTTTGGTTGAACCTAGAAAATAAAACAAGCTAAGGGGATTAAAGATATGACCTCCAAACTAAAATGAGACTTTCTAGAAAGCCAGCAGGAGGCAGCTTTCTGTCTCCAGAGAGGTCATGTGAAATGCAGTGCAGAGGCTAAGAGGCAGGTGTTTCAAATTTTCACACAGCTGGACACATGACTTGGTGTTTCACCAATGGGAGCTCGTGCTGAGGGTGATAAAGCAAAACAGGGTAGGGACCTCAGAGCTTCTCACAAACCTGTTATCCCAGCAAGCTGGGCCTTGGGATCCATTCTAGGCCAATCAGCATCAGTGTCTCTTGAAGGCACAAGAGGGGCCACTCCTGCCAACTGTACCGCTGGTCGTGAAGAAATTTGACCAACAAGATGGACATAGATAAGCTGAGAACCAAGAAGGCCATACAGACTGTGAAGACCCCTGAGGGAAGGAACGGGAGAAGGTGGAATTAGCTGCAGTCTCGGGGGCTTCTCCGTCCCCAAGCTGAAATGCAAAAGCAGATCTTTGACAGGAGTCAGATAAGGTGGGTGTCCAGTGACCCCAAGGCTGCTTACCAATTAGAGGGGCGCTTGTTGCGCTCTGTGGCATCTTGTCGGACATGTTGACCCTGGAGACAGTATAGCCCACCAGTATGCTGGTCTTGAACACAATCCTGGCACGGCAAGTTGTGGGTAGGTAGAAGCGCAGGTCCACGAGCATGAAGAAGATGCTGGGAATCAGCAGGCTCATGAGGTAGACCAGCAAGAGTCTGCGAATCATTACCTGGCCAGGGACAAGGTATCTGTTGAAAAGAAGATGTAAGCTGATGGACTAATGCTTGGCCAAACCCACAGCCAAGAACTCACCCTGAAATTCCAATTTTTTTGTATAATATGAAAAGTCTATGTAGTTTAGAAATAGAAGACTATTTTGTGGTTTAGAAAGTAGAAAAATATTTCAAACTTTTACATAGAGCTAATATTAATATTAATAATTATAATAAGAAGCTACTATTTATTTAGCACTTGCTGTTTGCCAGGCACCAGACAAAATGTTTCATATGTTTTGTCTTATTCAATCCTCACAGCAACTCTAAGGGCTGGATATTATTATCTTTATTTTATAAATAAGGAAACTGAGGTTCATAGAGATGAATTGCTTTTCAAAACTCACATAGCTGGTGCGTGAGAAACTGTTTTAAAACCAGGTCTTACACCAAAATCTTTCTTCTTAAACCACTTACTACGTAACATACTGTATTATTTTTGGTTTAGTCTATCTTCTTACTTGGAATGTAAGCTCCTTAGCACCTGTGTATCTGTTGGAGTCAGGGCAGGAATAGCACAATTAAATTGGGAAATTTGGAAGGGCTTAATAGGCTGTTTATAAGGTGCGGGAGAGCATAGGGAAACGACAAGAAGGAGGGCAGTGCCCCAGAGATTTGAGTGGACTGGAAAAGCTGTTCCTACCTTTGCAATAATTTCGTTAAAACACATTAAGGGGCCAGGGACTAGGAACGTGACTGGGACCTGAGGGGAAAGCCATGTGGAGAGGGCTGCTGGACAGGAGTTGTATCTTCCTCCTAAGGACACATTCAGCCTGGTGGCAACTCCACAGAAAGGAACACGGAGAGATAAGCACCCCATTCACTCCAATCTTCTCCCACTGCTCCCCTGATCCCCTATTGGCCAAACATGACCAGGGATCCCATCTCTGCAGGCCCCAGCTCAAGTCTCCAGGAGCACAAAGGCAGAGGAAAATGAAAATGAATCTGCATCAGGGGCCAGCTGAAGGCATCAGGGGCCAGTTGAAGATATCCAGTGATGACCGTAGTACAGCTGGGCTCACAGAGATGCTAAGTGGCTTTTGTAGCTGGGAATTAGTCTCATTAAATTATTATGATTGTAGCTGTCATTTTTTTTACAACTAGCTTCTCTGAGATGGTGAGAAGAATTATCTTTAGTAAACACTAACTATTCTCATCCTTCCTGGAGAGAAACCAGGGAATGACAGGGCCCTTTGATGGTGAAAGCAGTGACGTTTTTTTAATCTCTTGCAGAGTCAGAGATAACACCTATTTTATAGTGGATAGTCAATAAATGTTTACTGAACAAATGAATGGACTGGGCCCTTTGTTGTCGAATTTGGGAAAAAACGATGTCTGAAATCTCCCATTTCTCTGATTCACAAAACGATTGAAAATTTTCTATATGTTAGAGAGTACACTAGATGCTTTACTGCATGTGATGTGGTTAAATCTTCACTGCAAGCTTATTGGGAGGTAATATAATATTCCCACATTATAAATTTTAACAAATAAAGCTCAGCCCCCTTAAGTAAGGTAAGTGGCAGAGCTGATTCTAAACCCAGTGTTCTTTTCTCATACAGCATAGCTATAACTCTTGATCTGACCAGACTTCTGAGTTGAGTTCAGGGTTCTTCTTGCTCACCTCTGTCACCTGCTCTGGAAGAGAATCACATAGAAATGAACCGAGACAGAGGCCAGGGATGGTACAGAAGGTGGCAAGGGAATGGCTTGGCTAGGTAAGACCAGACATCGTCTTGCTGATGAGAGTGGGGGCCCCCCAGCCATTGGGTCTGAGTGCAGATACCGACTCAGTGGAGCTTGACAGGCCAGAGCCATTTGGCGGATTGCAGCCTGGCTGTTGTCTTTCGCATTGAACATAATTGGCTGCAAATACTCAAACCAAAGCAACACTCACTGCTTTGCAATAATTTCGTTAAAACACATTTCTACCAAGATGCAATCAACAAGAAAAACAACAACAAAATGAACCGTCATTAACCTGCACCTTTCCAGCTCCCTTCATCATGCTGTGACTGAGCTGGCTGTGGTTAGGAGGGGGCAGCAAGAAGAGATCCAAGTGGTCAGAGCCCACAGGGGTCCTGTACTGTGGGCCCAGCCTAAACTATTGGTGATCTAGCCGTATGGGATGGTGGGTGGGGGGTGACCACACCTGCTGTCTCTGGTGGGTAGGAGTAGTAGACCTCCTAGAGACTTCATGGCAGCTATTACATGAAGGGGATGAAAAATAAAAGAATATCTCCCTAAAGAAAACTGCAGATAAGCACATTGGTTAAGTGGAAAGAAACCAGATGTAGTCAAGGGAACAGGGTTCCAGTGCCTACATGTGCTTGTTCAAGCAACACCAGGTGAAGGTATTTAACCTGTCCATGCCTCGATTTTTCCTATGTAAAAGGGCAGCTTACTTTTGCCTTGCCAAACATCTTGGGTACAGTTGAGATTATCTGTTGTACTCTTTAAAGTTCCTCTGTACATAGCACATGCTGAGATGACTCCTCTCCACCCAGAGGCTGATGTAGATAGTGAATGTAAATTTGAGTCAGAACCAAGGGTGGGTGGTGTGGCTCCTCGGGACCTCTGATTTCCAAGAAAGTGCAGTTACCAGAGGAGAGGTGTGACAAGAGCTGAGAGGTTGGGGGGCAGGCCGGCTTCATGGGCGAGCGTGCAATCCGTGCAGTTGCACAGAGCCCCCACACTTAGAAGGGCCCTGCGCTTTGTTTAATGCTCTGCTGGTGTCATTTTGAAGTTCTTCATAATTTTTTAACAAGAGGCCCTGCATTTTCACTTTGCACTAGGCCCTACAAATGATGTAGCTGGTCCTGTCAGGAGGATATTTCTCACTGAATATCAACAGTAGCTGAAAGTAGAGGGGAACATAGGTACAAGGAGAGACAATGTGCTTCTGCTGTCACACAAAGCAGAAAACTCTCCTGTCTGTTTGGCTTTTAAAAAGATAGACCCTCTAAAACTACCTCATCCATTCTCTTACCTTTAGCAAGGATGTTGCCACTCTTAGGACAGATCAAACAGTACCTACAGTTTTAGTTTTCTTCAAGAACAGAGAATCTGCCTTTTCCCTTGGGGCTGACATAGGGGGCAATGTTATGGACTAGGCAAATTTTCTCTACGAGACCAGTGCAGCCTAAAGAAATACTAATTTTATCACACAGTTTTCAGAAATGTTGTGTATTCATTATCTCATTTGATTTTCAAAAGCCCTTTATTCTCTTGTTCAAGAAACATTAATTGAGCATGAACAGAGTGTCAAGCGCTATCCTAAATATTGGAATTAGGACTGTCAGTAGGACAGGTCTCATCCTTTACACCTCTCCCCTACCCTGTCTTATGGGATGAGGACCCAAACTATGGTGGTTAGATGTTTCACGAGTCTGCAGATGGAGAGGAAGTTTACCTCAGAATGGACCATACCCAGAGTCTATGCCTGATTTAGATGCTGAGATTTAGATATGTTTGAGTTTATATTTAGATGATATTTTGGTCTTAGAGTTGGAGCTGAAATGAGTTAAGATGTTTGGGGCTATTGTCATAGGATGAATGTATTTTACATGTGGGACAGACATAAATTTTTGGAAGCCAGAGGTTGGCGGACTATTCTGGATTGAATAATGCACCCCCTGCCCTGCCCAATAATTCTGTCCTTCCTGGAATCTCAGAATGTGACCTTATTTGGAAATGGGATCATTGCAGGTCTAGTTAGTTAAGATAAGGTCTTACTGGAGAAGGCGTGCGCTTAATCCAATATGACTAGTTTGGTTTTAAGAAGAGAAGAGACACACAAAGGAGAAGGCCATGTGACTATAGAAGCAGAGATTGGAGTGACACATCTAGGAGCCAAGAAGTGCCAAGGATCACAGTCATCCACCAGAAGCCAGGAGAGAGGCAAGGAACAGATCCTCCTTCAGAGCCTGTGAAGGAACCAACCCTGCTGACACCTTGATTTCAGGCTTCTAGCCTCCAAAACTGTAAGAGAATAAATTTCTGTTGTTTAAAGTCATCCAGTTTGTGCTACTTTGTTACGGCAGCACTAGGAACACAGTGGACAGATGCCAAAGAATGGGCTGAAATAGATGGGATTATGTTTAATTTTGTGTAATTATCATATAGAATTAGGCACATAGTTTCTGGAGTCAGATTGCCTGGGTTCAATTCTAGGCTCCATCAGTCACACTGTAGCCTTGGGTAAGTTACATAACTTTTCTGCACCCCAATTCAGCCATTTGTAAAACTACAGATACTTAGAGCACCCACTTCATACAGAAGTGAGGATTATATGTACAAGCCCTTAAAATGGTGCCTGACATAGAGAAAATGCTCCATTTGTGGTTATTGTTATTATGTCTCCCTGGGAAGATTTTGAGGCGTATAATAGTATCAGGAGCCTTGTTTTATTCATGTTTGTGTCTCAGTGCTTACCATTGAGCCTGTCAAAGATAAGAGCTCAAAAGGTGTTTGGTGAGTTGCATCGTAGTTCTATGGGGTGGGATCGTGGAGTTAGCCCACATGGGGGCTCTCCTACTGAGGTCAGCCCGCTGAGGCCATGCCAGAGGCAGCAATCTCTGCTCATTCTGGGGGGAAGGGATGTCACCAACTCAGTGAGACACTGCTCTCTGCGAAACTGCCCCTACCTAGAGCCCATCATTTTTAATGGACTAAAGGAGCTGGTGCCTTTAAATTCCACAGAAAGGGAAGAAAAAGCACTTTAGTTTCAGTCCATGTTCTCCATTAGACACCCTTCAGGTGTTAGCAATATTATGCCACAATTTCATTATCCATTAAAGCCAGGTAATAATAAGTACACAAAGGTATTTTGGAGCCTATTGTTGTTAATGAAAGAGATCAATCTAATTCAGAATGTGTGTGTGGAGAGCTCCTTGGAGATGGAATAGGCCCCAAGGTTAGCCACTAATTGCCTCCTTGATGGTAGACCCCACCAGTACTCAATTTTGCATGACCGTCTTTATGACATAGTTGAAATTTTGACGCCCAGACTCACGGCTCATACCAAAGCCCATTTTCCTCTTCTCCCAAGCCCCTCCCAACATTCTTAATTCAGAAAGAATGGGAAAGTTACTGCCATTTAAGTAAGATCCTTGTACTAGAGTGAGAGTTTCTTAAACCTGGACCATAGCTCGAGC
Organism: Pteropus medius; assembly: GCF_902729225.1. Classification (NCBI taxonomy): domain Eukaryota; kingdom Metazoa; phylum Chordata; class Mammalia; order Chiroptera; family Pteropodidae; genus Pteropus; species Pteropus medius. The sequence goes on along the minus strand of NW_024349800.1, from coordinate 64,246,627 downwards.
TAGATGAGAATGAGCAGAGTCCATGATTCCAGGATTACTCGAGTAACTCTGAAAATATTTCTAGGGTTCTAAATTCTGTCTCTCTCTCTCTCTCTCTCTCTCTCTCTCTCTCTCTCTCCCACTGATGATCTGGCACTCACAAGGATCTTCTATCAAGTTTATGAGATGCATTCAATAGATATCTCAACAAAATGACTCTAAACGAGAAAGAAAAATTATGTCAACAAAAGAGGATAAATGAGGCACCTTTCTTTCCCAATTGCCCCCCTGCATTTTTCTAGAAGTCCCTTGTGGGCCCCCCAATTCTTGCCCAAATGAACACTTTACTTAGTGTGAGATCTATGGATGGATTCACTTTAGTTCCCACAGCTGCCCACCCTTTTTCATCCAGTATGAATTCTTAAATTTTATTCCTACCTCCTTCCACTTCTACCCTCATTCTTAAAACAAACAAACAAACAAACAAACAAACAAACACCACTGCCATACAGAAATTGAATGCTTACCCTGCTGTTTCTGGGAACCAGCACCTCCAATAATGTATTGGAGGAAACCTCCCCTTCCATGGCTGCTGGATCGGGTGCCCAGCTGCACACAGATATCCTTATAGGCAGAAGTACCTCTGCTCTGGGCCCCCTGGGGAATGCACCCTGACTCCAAAACATCAGCGGTGCCCTTTAATAAACAATACGTGTCCTAGAGCCAGCAGTTATGATTGCACATTAGGTGGAACCAACAGGGCATCCAGAACACTTGATTTTGTTTCAATGGCAGCAGTGTACACAAGGCCCAGAGCAATGACATATTTCAAATAGATCATTGTTCCTCCTGTCTGCCTCACCTCTCCTCAACTCCCTGCTGGGTATTCTGGACTGGGACACAACTGGTGATTAGATTAAGAGGGAGATGGCTCTTTGCTGTCAGGAACCTGGCGAGCCCAAAGTTCAAATGGAACTGGGCTCTAAATTTCCCATCATTGGCCAAGGGCTGTTGAAGGACACTGGGGTGCCTCAGTTGCTAAATTTAGAACAGTATGTCTGATACAAAGTAAGAGAACATGAGCCCAGCCGTGGTGCACACAGCAGGAATGGGGAAGCATGGAGACTGAGAGAGTTTGAGGGAAGCAAAGAACTATGATAGTCACTGAATCTTCTTTAAGCTCCTAAGTCTGGTTCCCTGTCCTACCAAATATGATCTATGACTCTACTCAGGATTCCTTCCCTACTCTGTTCCAGAAGGCTTGGGTGGAATCTAGCCCTGCTGGATAACCTACCATAGCCACCAGGGCAAGGGATCGAAGGAAAAGCTCTGAGAGCATAAAACGTGTCTCTGCCCACCTCCAGTAAATGGAGAAAAAGCATGGCAGTGAAGAGAACAAAGTATTGAGACTCCGTTTCCTGAGATCTAGGGAAGCCTTCTCTTTAATTGTTTATGCCTCAGCTCATCATATTTAAAATGGAGCTAGTACATAGAAAACCTTTTGCCCACTGTTGAAAAGGCAAATTAATATTTAGGGTGAAAGGTGACATGTATCTACAAATAATGGCTGCACTATGGAGAGAGAGAGAGAGAGAGAGCACGCGCATGCTCCTGTTTGCCAGCCCCATCTTTTGCCTTTGTTCGTCTCCGTGCAGTGTAGGTAATGGTGTGTGCAGCGTTCTCCAGAGTGCTTGGTAGGTGACTGTTTTCCACCTTGCACGTGCTACTCCCTCACATTTGCCTTTAATGCTCTCCATTATTCGGGCTGCATTAATAATGTTTGCAGGCTGATATCTTTAAAATCAATGAGGTGTTTACTCTTAGCCAAGAAACTCATCGAAATTAAAAAAGCTTTCTTTTTTTCCCCTCCCATCCTCTCGCTAAAAAAAGTGGACAAACAAGCCACAATGCAAGCTTTGCTAAACCCCAAGCAGAATAGGTAAGAACCTAAACCCCACTACTAGGAAGGTATGAGTTGCAATTAGCTAGTACTCAGAGTTATACATTAGTCAGGTTCAAACTACAGCTTTTTCTAAGAGGCTCCACTATAACAAGAGCTTTGCTGGAAAGCTGCATACAACACTTTTAACCAATGGAGGGGCATCTGTGCCCTCAATAATAGCTTATTTCATCACCACAACCCCTTAGCTTATAATTATCCATTGTAACCATAGTGCCTTAGTCTAGTCTGAATTTTCCTTCTTATTCAAAAGGTTTACTTTCAGGAGAATTCATCTGTGTGCAATCCTGATCTGTCTATAGTCTCTATTTTTCAATCAAATCTATTACCTGGCATAAAGGATTCCCTCCTCCTTCCAAATACTATCACCACTAGCTGATTTTGTGCAGAAAAGCGGAGCTGAATACTAATAAAGTGAATCTACTGGTTGCATGAACTTGCTGCAGCCATCATATCAGGATGTTTTGCCAGGAGGGTCAGGGAAGGGAGAATGGCTGTCCTGGGAGTGCAAGGCAGTTTCAGTGTCCTAACCACTCCCCCTCCCCGCCCCCAGCCAGGGCCCTGCTGGACAAATTTCTCTGTGAACAGTGCAACCAAGAGCATTCCTGGTGGTGCATCTGAGAAGTTTGGGTTTTCATCACATCCTTTAAGAGAAGTTGTTCTCTCTGATCTGGAAACCACCAGTGGTCTGTGACGATCCTGCAGGTGATTTGTTAGTTAACCCCTCAAGACATTCAAGTTAGTAATATTGTAATTTTATGCATCTGCATCTGGAATTAATAATTTACTCAGTTAAAAACAGTACAATAATGTTGAAGAGACACTCTTCTCCCAATTTCTTATTGTTGTGTGTGGGTTTTTTTTTTTGTTTTTTCTGTTTTCTCTCAGAAGCAATTGGAAGTGAGGATGTTAGCATGTACTGAAAGGCTTGAGGATTCCTACTGTGGTGGAGGGGTTCAGGTCTCTGGTGTCTCTTCATATTCACACATGGAGAATCAATAGCAGAAGTTCAGGATCTGTTAATAAACCTGTGGTCTCTGAAAAGCCAGAATGCAAGTGGATGTCCAGAGCCATCTGTATCGGCAGTTCTTAGATGATAATGAATGAGAATATGCAACAGAGCAGAGATTTCTCAGCAGAGAAAGCCAAAGATTTCAGAGAAGTAGGCAACAGGGACAGGAAGGTGAAGGACCCACGTGAAACTGAATCAGTGAACAATGTCCAGCGCTGCTCTGCAGGCTGTTGTATGTTGAGGACACAGAAAAAATCTCCCACACACTATCATTCAACAATGACTTTTTGTCATGCTTAATGTCTTCTCTGCTCCTCAAGAAGGCTAAGTCTACATCTTCCACTGAAAACAACAGAAACAATTGACTTCCACATAGAGAGAGAAGCACCAACATCAAATCCTTCCTTTTACTCCTGCCTCTACATGTACAGTCTTGCTGAGATGAGATTCAATATAACCATTTTGAATTATGGGTAGAGTTGTGAAATAAAATCTTTCTAGCCATGAAAAAAAAAATACCAACTATGAATATAGGGTTTAGATTCCACTATTCATAGAATGATGGAGCTGCTCATGAGACTTTTATAATGTTCCCAGTGGCAGTAGAGGCCTAATATTGTATTCCCAAACCAACAGCTGCAATAGGCTATACATCTGGGCACAACTCTATATTTGGTCTGAGTTACAGCAGGAGCTAAGTAACTACAAAAAGAGATTTCGATTTGTAAAAAGTCAATTATATGCAAGAATAAACCTGAGAAGTGGCATAATAAAATTTCACCTATGCGTGCCAACTCATCACAGGTATGTTTCCCACAAGAAGACTGTACCTCTCACAGTTTATCTGTGTGTAGAATGCTATTGAAGGTTAGGCTGCCATTCTGGATATCAAATGGAAAAGCATATGTCTCTAAACTGCATGCGGAGACCACCTGGATGAACTTAGAGTTCTTAACAGTCCTAGATGAGTTCACATAAACATAAGGAAAGCCAGGTAATCTTTCAATGTTCATGCTATATGAAACACAAAAAACCTCGTTGTTACACAGAGAGCTTTGGATGGTTCAATACATGGAACTGATTATGAGATGATAGTGTCCGTGACACCCACGAATAGCCTAGAAGTGCAAGGACAGACTCACTTCTCCCTGAGATTATTCACTGTAGCAAAGATGGGTGAATGCAGCAATGACAACCTCATAAATTAACTCGCTTGCTACCATTATAACACAAAAAAAATCCATGAGTAACCTTAAGCTCTAATAATCAAATCTGTATCATAAATGATGTCAATTCATGATATTTTAACTGGAATATTCCTAACAATATGCTCCTCTTCAAGCTGAGAAACAAAAAATAGCAACAATGAGTAAAAATAGGCAGAAAATGGCCTGAATATTCCTAGCAGTCTAAACCCCACAGAAATATACCTGGCACACTTACGATTCATTAATGATGATATCAGGGGCCCAGATGGCACTTAGAGGTAGGGATATCTCTCTAATATCATCAAACATTCTGGAATTCCAGGATAAAAATTCATCATCCCAAACCTGTTAGTAGTAGCCCAAAAGGCAACTTGTCAAAAAGAGGAAATGTCAACCTTATTAAAGAACTGAAGGGGGATTTGGTTGAATAACCCAATTGATCAGCCTGCTGGTACTATTATTAGGAGAGAAAGTTTCCCATCAAACTCCTAAAGATGGTAGACCCAACCAGAAATTATGGCCATACAATGATATGAATTCTAATAAATTAGGTTTGTTGCAGATCTAAGGAACTGTTGACACAAAGATAATATCTATTCCTTAAAATAATAATATTTTTCAATAGATCAAGATCAAGAGTGCAGTATGCATGGAAAGAAACAATCATTTACCTCACAGTACCATATGCTTGTCTTTAATTTTTGATTCTGTACATCCTGCAAAGCAAAAAGAAAATACACACCAAATATTAGCATGTCAGTTAAACCAAAGCCCAATTCTACAGTATGATAATTCAGAGAAAAAAAACCAAATCTAAATAATGCTGATTTTAAAAACATTACCTTGACAATTCAAGATCTGAGTATTTTCAGTTCCTATTTATTATACACACCTGTCGCTATGAGCTTTACTATATTATCGATGACAAAATGGCACTTTGACTGCACTTGACATCTTGAATAATTTGCTAATCTCTTTCTGACTCTAATTAGTTACTTTGCCATTAATCAGACTAAAAAATGATATGTAGTCTTAGCCAATTTTGGGCTAAAAAGATGAAACCAAGATTTTACTTGTAATCAAGATATTATTCATACTCTTTTAATGAGTGTTATCTCAGCTGCTATTGGCAGCCATTCCTAAGTTACCTTATGTTTGAATTTCTCTTCTTATAAAACACACTGAATTAGCTTATGCAGATGAGGTATATTTTTGATGGTATAAATAGATATGATGTCCCATGTCTGCAATGAGTCAGTGATCATCTTTTTAAGAAGACTCCTAAAAAAAAAACCAAAAAAAACCTCTTTACTAATTTTTTCATATCTAAACTAGTAAAGAATATTCTAAACTACTATGATCTTGAAGATTAAAAAGAAATATATGATATGAAACATTAAGCCAAAATAGATTATAAATTTAAATGTAAGAGCTAAAACTATAAAACTCTTAGAGAAAATACAAGAGTACATCTTCATGACTTTGAATTAGGTAACAACTTCTTAGATATGACACCACAAGAACAAGCAACAAAATAAAAAATAAATGATACTTCACCAAAATTAAAATCTTTTATGCTTTAAGGTTATTATCAAGAAGTAAAAAACAACTCACAGAAGGGGAGAAAATATCTTAAAATCACATATTTGGAAAGGAGCTTGTATCCAGCATATATAAATAACTCTTACAACTCAACAACAAAAAAACAAACAAGCCAAATTAAAAATGGTTGAAGTGCCGAAGCAATCTTGAGAAAGAATAAAGCTGGAGGCATGATGCTTTCTGATTTCAAACTATATTACAAAGCTGTGGTAATTAAAACAGTATGGTTTGGCATAAAAACAGACACATAGATCAATAGAACAGAATAGAGAGCCCAGAAATAAACTCACACTTACACAGTCAATTAATTTACCACAAAGAATATACAATGGGGAGAAGATAGTCTCTTCAATAAATGGAGTTGGGAAAATTAGACATGCAAAAGAATGAATCTGGAAGTCTATCTTACACCACTCTCAAAAATTAACTTAAAATGGATTAAAAAATGTCGAACTTCAAACCATAAAACTCCTAGAAGAAAAGATAGGTGGTAATCTCCTTGACATAAGTCTTGGTGATGATTTTTTTAATCTGACACCAAAAGCAAAAACAACAGAAGCAAAAATAAACAAATGGGACTATATAAAAATAAAAAGCTTCTGCACAGCGAAGGAAGCCATCAACAAAACCAAAAGGCAATCTACTAAATGGGAGAAAATAATTGCAAATTGTATATCTGATAAGGGGCTGAGGGGCTGGTATCCAAAATATATAGAGAACTCATACAACTCAATAGCAAAAAAAAAAAAAAAAATCTAGTTAAAGAATGGGCAGAAGGTCTGAATAGACATCTTTCCAAAGAAGACATACAAATGGTCAATAAGTACATAAAAAAAAAGATGCTCAACATTACTAATTATCAGAGAAATGCAAATAAAAACATAATGAAATGAAACCACACCTATTAGAATGGCTATTATCAAAAAAAGACAAGAAATAATAAGTTTTCGAGATGACATGGAGAAAAGGGAATCTTTGCGCACTGTTGGTGGGATTGTAAATTGGTGCAACCACTGTGCAAAACAGTATGGAGTTTAGAGTTCCCTCAAAAAACTAAAAATAGAACCCCCATATGATCTGGCAATTCCACTTCTGGGTATTTATTTGAAGAAAATGAAAACACTAATTCAAAGAGATATATGCACCCCTGTGTTCATTACTTACTATAGCCAAGATGTGGAAACAACCTAAGTGTCCATTGATGGATAAATGGATAAAGGAATTTTGGTATATATATATACACAATGGAATATTACTCAACCATAAAAAGAATAAAATCATGTCATCTGCAACAATATGGATGGACCTTGAGGGCATTATGCTGAGTGAAATAAATCAAAGACAAATACTGTATGACTCATACATGAAATCTAAAAATTAAAAACAGCAATAAAAAAACAAGCTCATAGTCACAGAGAATAGATTAATGGTTGCAAAAGACGGGAGGTGGGGAGTAGGAGAAATGGGTGAGTTGGCTTTTTTTTATCTTAAATAAATAAAAAATTTTTTAAAAAGAAAAGAACAACTTGATTTTCAGTCACAAAAAGGTCCTAAGGGCTTTGGAAAGCACTATAATTCTTAGTGACTTTAAGCAGCCACTTACAATACAATATTAGTTTTCCAAATGATAAATTTGATCATATAAACTCTAACAAATTGAGGAGAAAGTATTGTAGTAAACATAACCTGAAATTTTGTATTTCACAAGAAAATCTTAATATTCAAAACAAAATACTCAAAAAGACATTTACAAAGACTTTGAAGATCACATGATTTATGTAACTTTTATTAACTTCATAGTTAAATACAACTCCAGTTGATTTCTTTTTAACTGTAAGGACGAAATTCAATTTCTCTATGAGAAAATCCCATACAGAAAAAAAATGGACAAAGAACTGAATAGTCATTTTTCCAAAAGAGATATATAGTCGTGCACTGCTCAACAATGGAGATACATTCTGAGAAATGTGTCATTAGGTAATTTCATCATTGTGCAAACATCATAGAGTACACTTACACAAACCTAGATGATATAACTAATACACACCTATGCTTATGGTATAGCCTATTGCTCCTAGGCTACAAACCTGTATAGCATGTCACTATACAAAACAACATAAGATTAAATGAAGCACAAAAGAAAATGATGCAAACAAAAATTGTAGTAACACAAGATGTATGAGGCTGCTGCCAGCATATCATGGCATACTGTTTTACAGCAAACTTTTTTTATAAGTAGAAAGAGTACTCTTTAAAATAAGGATAAAAAGTATATATAGTAAATATATAAACCAGCAAAATAACCATTTGTTATCATTAACCATAATTGTACATAATCTTATGTGCTATATTTTTATATGACTCTCAGAGCAGTAGTTTTATTTACACCAGCATCACACAAACATGTGAGTAATGGGTTGTGCTATGGCATTACTAGGTGATAGGAATTTTTCAGGTCCATTATAATGTTATGGGACCACTGCCATACATGCAGTCCGTCATTGACCAAAACATCATTATGTGGAGCATGACTATACAGATAAATGGTCAATACGCACATAGCTCAACATCACTGCTATGGACTGAATTGTGTCCTTCCAAAATTCAAGTGGCTATATTTGGAGAAGGCTTTTAGGAGATAATTAAGGTTAAATGACATCATAAGGGTGAGGTCCTAATCCAATAAGATTGGTGGCCTTAGAAGAAGATAAAGAGAGAAAGATCACTTTCTTTCCTCCATGTGAGGACAGATAAGGCAGCCATCCAAAAGCCAGCAAGAGAGTTGTCACCAGGAACCAAATCAGCTAGAATTTTGATCTTGGACTTCCCAGACTCCAGCATTGTGAGAAATAAATTTCTGTTGCTTAAGCCACCCAGTCTGTGGTACTTATAATGGCAATCAGAGCTGACTAATACAATCACTAATGACTAATGATTTTCATTAGGGTAATGAAAATCAAAATCACAATGAAAAACCATTTCACACTCATTAGGATGGCTAGTAGTAAAAAAAAAAAAAAAAAAGGAGAAAATAACAAATGTTGGTGAGGATGTGAATAAATTAGAACCCTTGTACACTATTGGTGGGAATGTAAAATAGTGCAGCTGCTATAGAAAATAGTGGGGCAGTTCCTAAAAAAAAATTAAAAATGGAATTACCACATGGTCCATCAATTCCATTTCTTGGTATATATCCAAAAAAACTGAAAGCAGTGACTCAGACAGATATTCATACATCCATGTTTACAGCAGCATATTCACAATAGCCAAAGGGTAGAGGTATCCTAAGTGTCCATTAACAGATGAACAGATAAACAAAATGTGATATATACATGCAACATAATATTATTCAGCCTTAAAAAGGAAGGATATTCTGACACAAGCTTCAATAGGGATGAATCTTGAGACATTATGCTAAGTGAAATAAGCCAGTCACAAAAGAACAAATATTATATGATTCAATTTATACGAGGTGCCTAGAGTAGTTAAATTTGTAGAAACAGAAAGTAGAATGGTGGTTGCAAGAGACAGGGGGAGAAGGGAAATAGGGAGTTAATGTTTAATGAGCTTAGAGTTTCAACTCTGCAATATGAAAAGAGTTTTGGAGGTAGTTGCACAATGATGAGAATGTACTTAATACCATTGAACTGTACACTTAAAAATGGTTAAGATAGCAACTTTTATGTTATGAATATTTTATCACAAGTAAAAATAGTAATTAAAAAAGTGAGCAAAGGACTTCAATAGATATTTCTCCAAAGGAGATGTACGAATCACCAATAAGCACATGGAAAGATGCTCAGTATATTAGTCATTAGGGAAATGCAAATAAGAACCACAATGAGATACTATTTCATCCCAATAGGATGGCTAAAATAAAAAAGACAGAAAATAACAAGTGTTAACAAAGATGTAGAAAAATTAGAGCATTGGTACATTGCTAGTAGGATTATAAAATGGTGGAGCCACTTTGAAAAACAGTCTGATAGTTCCTCAAAATGTTAAACATAGTTACCATATAACCCATCAATTCCACATAGAAGTACATAACTAAGAGAATAAAAGCATAAATCCTCACACAAAAAAACCCATGCAGGAATGTTCATAGCAGCGTTATTCATGACAGTCAAAAAGTGGCAATAACCCAAATGCCCATCAACTGGTGAATGGATAAAGAAAATATGGTATATCCATACAATCAAATATTATTTACCAATAAAAAGTAATGAAATACTGATACCTGCTACAACATGGGTGAACCTTGAAGACATATGCTAAGTGAAAAAAGTCAGTCGCAAGAGACCATTGATTGTATGATTTCATTTACATGAAATATCTAAGAAAGGCAAATCTCTAGAGACAGAAAGTAAATTAGTGTTTCCCTAGGCCTGGTGGGGGTAGAGTGTGGGGTGGGACTGCTATTGGTATGACATTTCTTTCTAAAGTGATGAAATGTTCTGAAATTAGTGGTGATGGTTGCACAACTCTGAATACACTGAAACCAAATTGTATACTGTAAATGAATTAGTTTTGTGGATGAATCATATCTCAATAAAGCTGCTATTTTAAAATATGTATTAATAAGGAAAAAAAGAAACCATTTTTGAAGACATTTTCAGGGAATTTATAAGTAAGAAGGCTGATATAAACTATCAATGAAATCTCCTTGATTTTCAATTCCTTTCCATCACTAAAAATTGCATCCTTAGAAGAAATGGTAAATTCAAGATGAAGACATGTGAAATAAAATGTGTCAAACATTTCTCCTGCTGAAGAAGGTTCAGAGCTAAGGAGTCATTTAGATAACCTTTATATTTCTGTAATCTTTAGTACAATATAAGTTTTAGTGAAATGATAGACTTTGGGGAGTTAATGGCATGAAAACGAACAACTACTTCATTTTCCTCCCAGAACAGGGTATATTAAAGTAATTATCCAGTCAATAATCCAACCATATCAAAATGTATAATTTTTGTGCATAGGGTCAAGACAGCCATTCTCTTCAATCCAGGTTGGGTGGCAGATAAGGGAGACGCCACTGAAATTTAGTCCATGGGGACTAGTGCACCTGGAATAGGGCAGTACACAAACTGTAAGATGTACGCAGGGTGGCATCATTTGAAAGAAAAACAATTAACTTTTAGATTAAAGTTCTCCCTTTTCACAATCAAGAAAGCCATTTGCTAATGAATAAACATTTCTAGGCACCTTGAAAAAAGAAGGTATTGTAAGCAGATACGGAGTGACCCTGCTTTAAGTGGCTCAACAGAGGTTTGTCTGAGTGAACTTGCTTTACACATTTTTGTAGACTTCAAATAGATACTTGAGAAAGGCAGGTTTTACAGTAGTAAAGTGAAAAGACTGAATTCACAAGTATTTCCTCCAAAGAGCAGCTTAGAGGAGGTACAGAGGGAACTCAGCCAAGGTTAGCTATGCAGGGGTTCTGGCAGTTGAAAAAAGACCTCTACTATGAGCTCAAGGCTAGGTGATACCACATCTTTCCAAGTCTTATCAGCTGAGAGATCCTAAAGTAACCATGTTTTATCCAGGTAAGCACAGAAGACTCAGTTCTAGGCTTAGTTGCAATCAATGAGGATTGCTTACAAATGGTGGGCGGAGGGGAGGGGAGTCCAAATGAGTTCATATTACTGGGAAATATAGCTGTTAACTATTTCACAAGAAATATACTTTTATATCTATGAAATGTCTTGACCAGTTTCTTTATCACTGTCATGCCAAGTTGTGAATGAATCTCATTGATTCAGTCATGTGGCTGGAGAGACAATCTCTATGTTTTAATGTTTTATTTTCACTTTATTTTTATTCAATTGATTCTCATTAAGTACCATGTTGAAGCCTTAGCTCATTTTTCTCTTCTTGCCCATTGCTTCGTCATATTAAATATAATAATAGTGTTCAGAATTTCCTTTCTAACATTTTATGAGGGTGTCTGGGAGGATTCGTCATTCAGCCCTGAAGAATACAACGTCAAAAAGGAATTTGAGGCTAAAATGGAAATCTTTTTTTGTCAAAGGAAACAAGTTTCTCAATGCCAGCTGGTGAACATAATTGGTTCTCTAGTGACATTATTCACAGCTTTTTCCTCTGTGTATCTCTCTCTCTCTCTCTTTCTCTCTCTCTCTCTCTCTTTCTTTAGATACCTTCCATCTTGCTTGTTAAAAGCAAAGGATATTTCAGAGAATTGGAATTCATTAGTCTTCCTAACAGAGGGAGTCTATTTAAATCTAAATTGGTGGTTAGCAAATATACAGATAATTCCCGCACATTCTTATTTATCTTTCCCAGTTCCAAAGACTATAGAAACAGATGCCTCAACGTCTGGCTGGGAGGCTCTAGTCAATGGACTGGAATACAAAGGTATCTGGGATTCCGAATTGACAAAACTCAATGGAAACAAATTGAAACTCTTCACTATTGAGTAGATTATCTCTATAATCAGATTTCCCTAAGGTACTATAATACCAGAAATTCTAAGACAAGACTGTAGTCTTTCATAAAAATAAAACAAGAGGCAAAACATTATAATGGAAGGGAGGTGCAGTGATGAAAGCTGGGCTGTAAGCTCTTCACTTCAAACAAAAGTTGCCAGCAGTTCAGCTGCTGGCAGATGCATCCAACAAGTTATCTATTCACATTGGATATGTCCTTGTCTGAGCAGAATTTGTTAGTGATTTTATAAAGTCTTTCAAAACTGGCCCTGCCTCTGAAACAAAGTTTAGGCTTAGCCCACCTGAATGTAATGGAGACATTGTACTGCGTATTAGAGTACGTCATTCATAAAGAAATCCTAGAATTAGTAGCTACATATTTTAATTAGTTTGTTAGATAGATATCCATTTAGTATCTCTGAAGATATGTTGTGTTGCTTATTGTGGGAAATATGAATATGAGTAAGAAAGTCCTTCCCTCAAGTAGCTTATTAATAAATATGGGTACGTGACATTTTAACAAATTACCATGTGCATTGAGAAACATACAGATGTCAGTGAATTCAGAGGAAGGAAACATTGCTGTCAGCTTGGAGAGTTGAAAGGAAATTTTTCCAGGAGCTGAAAGTTGAAGAACTATAATATTTTGCAGATGGAGAATAAAGAGGAAGACATTCAGAGAAGGAAATGAATGACATACAAGCAGGAAACCACAGAGGGTTCAGTTTCAATGTAGCATTGAGTACATGTAGATGACAAGATTAAGACAGTGGATAGGAATAAAAATAGAGGATTGGAATATAAGATTTTTCCAAATTTCTAAAAGAAAGCTTGCCATATCCAATGTGATATGTCTAACATATTCTAGTAAAAAAGATAGTACATTCCACAAAAATGAAGAAAAACACATCTTTGAAAAAATAATGCTGTGGTCCTTAATTACCATAAGGAATCAGATTTTATTTTCTTTTATTAAAGTAGGAAGAAAGAGTTAGTTAGATAAAAGTTTTCAATTTGAGACAATTGTTATAAGAGAAAGTATTAATATAAAGACCTTGCTCCTTTTCTGTATTTATCTCCAAAAATCCTCTAAAGGAAGGTCTGACCAATTCAACATTATATTAATCAATATGAAGTTAGAAAGTGAAAGAACCTAGAAGGTATTCTTAACCTTTTACTCAAGACTGATTATTCCTCTGCCCTGAGGTTTCACATGACATGTTTCATATCATGTGTCTTTATTCAAATCATGCTTTTTAAAAATTGCACAATGTGTGATGTAACACACTGACAACTAAATAGCAAGAACTAATATTTCTTAAGCAGGTGAAGATATAGCTTTAGGAAATTAAATCTCCAAAATTCTAGTTCAAATTTCTAGATATTAGAAAGAGACTTAAAGAAGTTTTCTATTGGAGCTTTATGTAAGAAAGACTAGACTTTTTTGAGTAAGATTGGGTATTTCCTGGCATTTGATTAAACAATATTGTCTAGGATCTCAGATCTAGTACTTTTACTAGTGTAAGTGAGAAAATAAAGCTAAGAAAAGTAAAATTGTTTGCTAAAAGGGGGAATTTTTTTGTGTATCATTTAAGTTTTCTTGTTTATGAAAAAATAATGATTAGGGGTTTATATAGGCTGGAGGAAAATTATTCTAAAATAACTTACAATGGACAAAAATAACTTAAATCCTGTTATATAACATATCAATTATACTTTTAGTTTCAAGTTATTTTTTCATCAATCACAATGCCTAATTCTCAATCAGAAAATCAGAGTTTATGATTCATAGCACAGCATTAAGATATTAATCTAGAAAAACACCTCCATTAATATAAATTAAAGAGGATTATTATTGAGTTATTTTAATAAAATGCATTAAAATAATAATGTATTGTGGGACATATTATTTATGTATTGTAAAATTGGGGACACAATTTTACAAGTAGTACAAAAAACAAAGAGCAGGTAAATGGAATTTTACTATTTTAAGAGTTGTACATTTTATGTAAAGTGTAATAACATTAATTCTAAGTGCATTATATTAAATAAGTATGAAATTCCTAAAACAACATCTAAAAAATAATACAGAGGGATGCCAAAAATCCAATAGAAGAACTAAAATTAAATATTAAAAAAAATTAATTTACCTACAATAAGGTAGGATAAGAGGAAAAGAAGAACACAAAACAAAACAGATGGGCAACTAGGAAACAAGTAGCAAGATAGTATTAGTAAGTGGATGAAACACTTCAGTTAAAATGCATAGATTCACAAGTTAAAAAAGCAATACCTTGGAATACTGCTCAGCAACAAGAAAGAATGAACTATTGGTATTCCCGACAACTTGAATGAAGCTGAAGGGAATTATATTGAATGAAAAAAGCCACTAAAAAAAAAGAATGAAATCTTACCACTTGTGACAACATGAATGGACCTAGAGGATATTATACTAAGTGAAATAAGTCAGACAGAGAAAGACAAATACCATATGATCTCATTTATGTGTGGAATCTAAAGAACAAAATGAACGAACAAACTAAATAGAAACAGACCCATAGATACAGAGAACATATTGATGGTTGCCAGATGGGAGGGAGGTTAGGGGGCTGGGTGAAAAAGGTGAAGGGATTAAAAAGTACAAATTGGTAGTTACGAGATAGTCATGGAGGTCTAAAGTACAGCATAAGAAATATAGTCAATAATATTGTAATAACCATGCGTGGTACCAGGAGAGTAATAGACTAATTGGGAGGGACCACTTCGTAAATTATATAAATGTCTAATCACTGTACTAAATGCTGTACACCTGAAACTAATATATATTGAATGTCAACTGTAATTGAACAAAAAGGCAATCTCAAAGGCTACATATTGTAGGATTCCATTTATGTAATATTCTTGAAAAAAATACACTTATAAAGATGGAGAAGAGATTGACCAGTGGTCAGCGGTTAGAGGTTGAGGGGAGAAAGGGTTGTGGCTGTGAAGGAGCAGTTCTAGGAAGCCCTGTGGTGATGACTGCATAGCTTGATGTAGTGGCAGTGGCAGTGGTGGTTACACTTCCTAAGGTATACTATATCAGATGATAAAATTACACAGAAGCACACACACAAATTTGAATACATGTAAAAATGGAAAAACCTGAATAAGCTCTGTGGATTGTACCAATGTCATTTTTATAGTATTGATAATATAGTACATGTATGTAAGATGTTAACATTGGGAAACATTGGGTAAAAGGTACGCAGAAACTCCCTGTAAATTTATTTGCAACTTCCTGTAAATTTATTTGCAACTTTCTGTAAATTTATAATTATTTCAAAATAAAAAGTTGGGAAAAAAGCAAGACCCAACTACCTGCTATCTCCAAGAGATGACTTCAAATATATCACAGATAGATTGAAAATAAAAGAATGGCAAAATATCTACCATGAAAAAAGTAAGCATAAGAAAAACTTCAAGGAAAAGAATACTACTGAAGATGAAGAGGAGTATTTCATAATGATAAAAAAGATCTGTTTATCAAGAATACATGAAATCCTATATGTGCAGGCATTTAATAACAGAGACAAACCACAATTACAGTTGTGGATTTAAACACTCATTGTAAAATTAACAGAATAACAAAAAATCAAAAAATTAGAGATTTTAACAATACTATCAGACACATTCATTGAATTTATATTTATAGAATAGTACACCCTTCTATTCAACACTGTACTGGAGGTTCAAGCCAGTGCAACAGGCAATAAAAGGAAATAAAGATATAAAGAGTGGAAATAAAGAAGTAAAACCATCTTTATTCACAGGCAACATGATCTCAGAAAATCTCAAAGAATCTACAAAAAAGCCTCTGAAACTAATAAGAGATGACAGGATTACAGGAATCAAGACCAATATATACAAATCAATTATATTTTTGTACGCTAGCAACAAACAGATTCAATTTAGAATAGCACTTATAATAGCATCAAAAATGTGAACTACTTATGGATAAACAACCAAATATATAGAAAACACTGAAAACTACAAAATATTACTAGAAGTTAAAGAACTAAACAGATGGAGAGATACACTGTACGTGGATTGGAAGACTATGAAGATATCAGTTCTCCTCAAATAGGTCTATAGATTTAATGCAATCCCAATAAAAATTCCAGCAGGTTTTTTTTTTCACTAAAAATTGATGAATTGATTCTAAAGTTTATATGGAAATGCAAAAGACCTAGAAGAGTCAAAACAAGTTTGAAACAGAAGAACAAGATTGGAAGACACTATCTGATTTCAAGACATCTATCATACACAATAATCGAGATAGTGTATTGTTGTAAAATGAAACATAACTATTAGGTGGGCAGAATAGGGTCCAGGAATAGACCCAAACGTATATAAAGAACTCTTGCAACTCAATAATAATATAATAATCAGCCCTATTTTTAAAATGGGTAAGATTTGAGCAAATACTTTACCAAAAAATATGTACAGTTGGCAAACTAGCTCATAAAAACATGTTCAACATCATTAGTCTGTAGTAAAAATCAAAGTTAAAAACCACAGTGAGTTACCACCATAAATCTTCTAGAATGATTAAAATCTTAAAAGATTGACAATATCAAGTGCTGGTGATCATGGGGAGGAACCGAAACTCTTATACATTGCAGGTAGACTGCAAAATGATACAGCCACTTTGAAAAACAGTTTGGCAGTCATTTATAAAGTTAAACATAGACTTATTCTACAACTCAGTAATCTCACACCTGATTATCCAAGAGAAGTGAAAACATGCAAGTGTTATAGCAGCTTTATTCATAATTGATACAAATTGGAAACAGCCCACACGTCCAACAAGTATTAAATAGATAAACAAATTGCCGTACATCTGTACAGTGGAATATTACCACTGATATATGTGACAACACAACATGGATGAATCTCAGAGGCATTACGCTAAGTAAAAGAAGCAAAAACAAACAGAAAATACTATTTGATTTCATTATTATGGCATTCTGGAAAGGCAAAACTGTAATGAAAAAAATAAGATCAGTGGTTTCCAGGGACTGAGGATAGAGGCAAGAGATTGGCTTTAAAAAGATGAGTTTCATTTTATGTAATCTATATCTCAATTTAAAAATCCTTTAAAATTTTGTAGGAGAAAGCTAAAACAATACTTAGAGGGAAATTTACAGCATTAAATGCTAAAATTAGAAAAGAAAAAGAACTAAAACCAATGATTTAAGTTTCTACTTTAAAAAACTAAAGTAGAAAAAATTAAATGCAAACTAAGAAGAAAATGATTAATAAGATAAACACAGATATTAGTGAAACAAACCACTGAGAAAATTCAAAACCAATCTATGATTCTTTGAAAAAATAAATAAAATTGATAAAACCTGGCAATATTCGTAAAGGGAAAATAAGAGAAAAAACAAAATGTGGATATAAGAAATGAAAAAAGGCCATATCACTAAAATTCAATAGCCAATTTTTTTTAAAAAGGAAAAACTTAAACAGCTATTTCACAAAAAAAAGATATGTAAGTAACCAAGAGACATATGAAAAAGAGCCCTGAATCATTAGCCATCGGGGAAACGTAAAGTAAAATCACAATGAAATACCAATATACACTTACCAGAATGGCTAAAATTTAAGTCGAATACTATCAAATGTTGATGAAAATGTGGAGCAATGAGAACTCTCATAGCTGACTGGTGAAAGTGTAAAACTACAACCACTTTGTAAATCTGTCTGGCAGTTTCTCATTAAGTGTACACCTATCCTAGAGTCAGTTATTCCACTTCTAGGTTTTACCTAAGAGGAATGAAAACATAAATATACAAAAAGACTTGTACAGGAATGTTCATAGTTTTATTATTAATATCCTAAAGCAGGAAACAACTCAAATACTTATCAACAGGAGAACGGATAAACAAGTAACAGTATAGCCATAACCAAATACTACTTATCAGTAAAAACAAACAAACTGACATACACAACAACATGAGTGAACTTCAAAAACCTTACACAGAATGAAAAATCCAGATACAACAGAGGACATACAATAAAATTTCTTTCATACAGTTTTCAAGGAATGACAAAAATAATCTGCGATGAAAGAAATCAGAACAGTAGTTGTCTCCATGGATGGAGGGGATGGGGTTGACTGGAAAGGAAATGAGGGATCTTGCTGGGGTGATGAAAATGTATGCTATATTGATAGGTATGGATTATATGGGTGCACGAAGTTATCAAAATTCATTGGATTATACATTTAAGATCTATGCATTTCAACACATGTATGTTATACCTTACTTATAAAAAATAGTTTTAAGAAATAAATTGAAAACAATTCTTGAACTATTTCAACAACACAAGCTCAATAAAGTCTGCTTATAAGAGAGATCAATGTATGGTATCAAAAGGGTACTAGATTTATCTGGGGGATCACTTCCTAAGGTATACTATATGTAATCATTATGTTGTATACCTGAAACTAATAAAATATTGTATGTCAATTGTATCAAAAAGTAAATTTTAAAAAAGAGAAATCAAAATAAATCTGGGACCTATTGGTATTAAAGACTGTAATTAAGAAAAAGTTGAAAAGGGAAACAGGGATAGTCATCAATAAATAAGAGGGCTTACTAAGACCGCTGCTAACTGCTTCACACAAATTTTCTCATTTAATTTCCACAACAACTCATTTTTCAGATATAGTAGGAAAGACATGCTTTAGGAAACAAATCTTCCCCCACCATCCTTAGCGAAAACCTTAGCTATCAAGTCCCTTATAAACTTGAGATACCCAGGCACTTTTTTCTCTTTTAAAATTTTCAGGCAATAAGTGGTGGATATTTTCTTAAATGTACTAAGAAATGTGAACTCTATATAAAAAAAAACATATCACCATTTTTGGGTTTCAGTAATCCTTATAAAATATGTACTGTGATCTATGACTAGAATTCTTAAAGCATTTTAATTCTGTGAAATTCATATCTCTAAACTATTTGTCCCTCACAATGGAAGTTGAGGGCTAGAAAGCATGATTTGCCTAATAAATAGTTTATCTCATGATCACTGCTAAATGAGCCTAGCACAGCTTCCCTACCAGCTTTACTAGAGCCTCAAGATAAAAGTTCTCCTAGGCTCCTGCATAAATGGCAGGTAGTTTTACAAAAGGGTAGCAGGAATAGGAAAGGGAAAGTTGGTCCTCACCACATCCAATACAGCATGAACAACTATGTCCAGGTATACAGTCGTAGCCTCCATCCAGTCTTGAACTGGTCTCACTTCCTTGTGATATTTCTGTAATAATTGTTCGGTGAGATGATACAGAACAGAATTCCTGGGATGAGATGTATCTATGGCTAGGATTCCTGGAAAAGAAAACTATCATTGTGAAGATGAAAATAAGAGGAACTTAGCATCTTTAGATTTCAGACAGTTCCAGACTTGATGGCTCCCAGCAGAATACAGTTTCGGCTCACCCCAATCCACTTAAGTTTACAACCAGCTGGTAGGCTTTTGGGCAGACAGTTTTAAATAACTGATATAAGCTGGTGGCCTAAGTGTCCAATAGAGAAACCTCATTGCAAAGATAAATAAATCAACCCAATTTCCAAGGATGCAAATTGTACCCACAATTCCATTTTTACAGCGATCATGCATCTGGGAGATAGAATCCTTTCTTTATTTCTGTATCATTTCCTCCTGGTACATGGCAGAAACCTTTCTATATACTTAGCCAAAACTCAACTTTCCCCTTGGATTTTTCTTTTGATTTTCCATTTATAATTCAACAGTTAAATAGAAAACACAGGCAGAAACGTGGACAAACCAATGAACCCAAAGATCTGTGTGGATTTCTAAGTAATGAGATTAATGAGATTCCAATTCTTACTTTTCTCCCTCTCACACACACACACACACACACACACACACACACACACACACACACACACATCTCTTTTCTCACTCAGTGAGAATATGCACTTGTCAGAAAATGAAATCTTCATTTTGGGAAAATTCTCTCTGGTTCCAGGAAACAACCATTTCCTATGACCCAAGAATCTTGATTTGTAGAGGAGCAGTGATTGGTGTTGAGGGAGGGGAGGCCAGGAAAAAAGAAGCAAGAGAAATGATCATCAACAATTGGAAGTGACAAATTTGTGAGGGTTTTCTCTGAATTGCAAAAAGATATTTTGTTCACAAGCTTTGCCAGCCCTTGGGGAATTCAAAGCTTCTCTAAGTCATTGGACTGAAGCAAATTGCACACCTCCTGTCACAGTGCGTGAGCGAAATCTATCTGTAGTGTCCTGTGCGTGAATTCGCCTGGGCTCTCAGTGGTTTTGATGGTTATTTTGATGAGTTGCTGAAAGTATGTGGGATCCAGCAGAAAACTGTAAATGAGATATCTTCTCCCTGTGCGACAATCCTGTTTATACTCATTTCTTTATGAATAATGTCATGTCACTTGCCGCCACAGGCAGCAATTTCTATGATTTATCAATGTCATTGTGACCAAAATGCTAACAACAATGCTGGAAGTGCAATTCCAGACTCATTGTGGGCAGTGGAATATTCAGTTTCATTACCATCAGAACTGGGAACCTAATGAGCATATTAACTCCTTAACTATTCACCCAAGAAGATGCCTAAAGTGGCATCAGCTATTCAGGCATGCAGGACTAAGGTGGGTGGCTTGCATCAGACATCATTTTTAGTGGGGTGTGTGTGTGTGTGTGTGTGTGTGTGTGTGTGTGTGTGTGTACTGTGATTGTCAAAAAAATGTACTGCGAATCTCTCTCCCTGAGATTATTTCTCGCTGGCAAACCCCAGGGGAGAGAAGTCAGGAGCACAAAGCAAAGCTGGTCTGGTGCTTTCCCTATGAACTTTGCTTTGGGCAACTTCACTTTTACCTTGCTTGGAAGCTCCCGATTCAAGTCCCAGTTGGAGAAATACTGAAATTGTATGTTTCAATACATGTTTCAATACCTGAGACAGAGATAAAATATAATTCTGAGAAGTGAATATGTGTTCCCTACACATTCTGCTCATAAAGAGTCAAATCTGCCTCTGTTATCTTTTCTAGGAAACAATCGATAGATTCCCTCTGGATAAACATCTATTTCCTAGAACCTGTTAAAGTCTTTGGGTAAAAAGAAAAAGTTCTGGAAGCTAGAACTAGGAACAAAAGAGAAACAGGTAATGTAAGAGAAAAATAAGAAGCAAAAGGAAGTGGGTTTAAATAAACTGTAAGAGGAAAGAGTTCTTTGTCTAAAATGGGAAGAAATAATAAATTACATTTCTACTATGAATGCAAATTTGCCTGAGGAGAAAGATCTATTATAGGAGAGAGATTAAGGATTTAAGTGACCATTAATTAACAGTAAATTATGCCCCTCGAAAGCTAATGTGACATTCACACAAGCACTAAATGACTCACAGTTCAGTGATGTTTCAACAGACGCTGATGGAAGCTATCAACAGGCCCAGGAAAAATTCCTTGTTAGCACTGCCTCCTAATAATTAGCTTTAAATAATTCACTTGTAAGATTTCTGGAAAGTAGAATGTGTTAGGGACTAAGATATGAAGTACTTTTAGATGAAGAGAGATTTTTTTTTTTAAAAGTTAAGAATACAATAGAATTATTCCTTTATTTTCCTTATTTGAATGAGTTTCCCTTATACTTACCTATCTCAAAGTGTTCTGGGTACTTTGATAAAAAGAACTATTCTTGCTTTAGAAAGTATACTATCTTTAGGATTATAAGAGAGTTATACATATATCTGAGAAGTTACAAGAAAATAGAGACGTAGGCGTGTGGTTCTATTGAATACCAAATATTGATTGAATATGTGCCATATGCTAGGCATGAGGATAGGAGCACTTTACCTGAATTATCTCATTTAACTTTTACAACAGCCTTATGAGATCTACATACTCTATAGCTTAATGAGAAGTCACTACTCTTACAGATGAGAGGCTCGGTGATGTTAGTACCGCCCAGAGTCATACAGCTTGGAAGTGAAGAGGCTGGAATTTAAACATGACTGATCTGTGATCTGGCTCCCTGAAAATATTAGGAACAGCAATGAGTAACCTTTCCTAAGAAAGACTGACCCATTACATGGTGTATATTATTGGGCAGAAATGGCTCATGATTATTTCCTGCGTATGTGTTTTCAGGTCAATAATATCCTACATTCGCATTGTACCTTACAATTTCTAAATGCTATCTTATTTGATCTTCATGAATATATGAAATAAATAGTTAACTTACAGGGAAACTGAATCTCTAGGAGATTAATTGACTTGCCCAGGGTCACCTGGCTGGTGAGTAGTGGAGCAGGAAATTATTCTCCTAGTCCAGGCCTTCTACCCAAGCACAACGGCTCCAAGGAACAGCCAGGAATAGTGGTCGGTTCAATGCTCTTATATTTACACACCATCTTGATATTAACTCAGGAAAAATTCCAAAGGGCAGGTTTTTCTGCAACAAATTTACTCAGTATGATTTATGCTCATGCATTGATTACTAGGCACTATTAAAACACCTTTTTCTGCCACATTTGGAATAAAAATCAAGCATAATATAAAACATTAGAAAGAGATATTATTAAGAAGATTTTCTTCTGTTTTCTTATCTTCATTTTTCTATTTTATCTTAGTTTAATGTTCATAATTATTTTCTGCTAAGAAACCCATTTGGCATTTAATGAAATTTCCTCTGTTTTCATTTTTATAATTAAGATAGGCTTTTATCCTTTGAGTTCAACATCCAGGATTTTTATACTTTAATGATAAGTGGCTATTTTTCTTTTCTACTCAATAAAAAAAAAATCATTCCAGTGTTTTTGGCTACCAAATTCCTTCTTCATCTCCATAATTGACTCATTCCACTTCCAGTTATATTTTAAAACATGGAAATTCAGATATGGCCTCTAGGAAAACCTTCAAGAAAGGAGGGCATTGGGAAATGCCAGCATAAACATAAATTCTTGATTTGTGCATGTTTTCTAAGAATCAATTGTATCCTAACTAAAAGGGTTCAATTCAGTACTGGCACTAAGAAAGTTTGGTTCCAGAAATTTAGGAAAAAATATTTAAGCTTCTAAAGTGTTTTTAAGGGGAATGGTACATTCAAAACATGCAAATTGACAGTACTCATTTTTAGAGACATACTCACCTCTGTAGACTTTGTATGGCTGGATGTATAGAGCCCCCAATACCAAAACGATATCCAGGTGTCTGTAGCCATGACCTATCCAAGGGACTCTTTCTCTGGGCTACTAAATGCTTATAATGAAGCTAAGACTATTTGGGATAATAATAATATATTATTCAGACACAAAAGCAAATCTGAAAAGGGATGCCTCAAACTCTTAACGTAAATTGCTACAAAGAGAGTGATTCCTAGAGAAGCAGAGATTTATCAAACAATTGGAACATTCCAAAGCTTACTTTCAGCTATGTGTAAAAAGCTTCACTGTGTGACCCTTAATATATATGTATCTGTAATTTTAGGACAAAGTCACAACAAATCATTGTTCTCCATGTAACTTCACAAGACTGGCATTTTACCAATGATGAATAAAAATGAACACCTGTGAGGAGTTAATTATATAGCATAATGTAGAAAAATATTGTCTTTAGCTTCTAAGAGTTAACAGCCAATGCCTAGTTAAATCATTGAGAGGACTCACCTGAGGCAGCCACCAGGATGAAGGGCCACAAAGGAGCCATCACATTTGCCAATGTTCCCGGACACGTCCCAAAGAGGAGAAATGCAAATTGGCTGAAATGACACTCAGTTTTTCCTAAAAGGGCTCCTCTTCACTCTGTTCTTCTCTGATTGCCAGTTTATGCTATTCTTATTGGTTCTCTTTTGTAAACCCTAAACGGAACCAAAGGCAATATCAACACTGTATAAATGTTTTGGAATTGATACCATCATGATATCCCTTAACTTCTCCATTTGGTTCTGCCCCAGGATCAGATCGTGGCCAGCATTTCAATTTCCCTGACAGGAGATAGCTAAGTGAATAATGTAATCTAAGAGGAGCCCCGAAGGAGAGGAAATTCCACACTAATATGATTTCCTTTACAGCCTTTACCTAAGGCAATGCTCTTGCTGACATTCAGGAAACTAATTTCATTAATAATTGAGATCCAATAGTTGTTCTAAATCAGATATATGCAGTAACATTTTCAGCATTTCACAATGGTTATTGGACTCTTGAATTACACAACACAAATGGTATTGCCTGGTATTGCCTAATGCAGAATGACTGCTAACAATACAGTGGTAAAAGTACCTTTTGTTTTTCCTAAGCCCCTTTAATTAAAAGAAACATTGATTTTTGACAAATAGGAGTGCTTTTTAAATTTTCACTCCCCGCAATTCAGAAAGCAGCTGTATAAGAGAAGACGCTCTAAGTTTATAGAACATAAAGTTTAACATCATTTAATAACATTTTGTTCACTTCTCCCCCTAGTTTTACTGAAATATAATAGACAATTAGTTGCTTGTATTTACATTGGGCAATTCAATGAGTTTTTTTTAAATTATAGTCGGCATACAATAATCTGTTAGTTTCAGTTGTACAGCATAGTGATTAGAGATCTACATAACTCAAGAAGTGGTCGCCCCACTAAATCTAGTACCCTTTTTCCCCCTTATACATTTTTATAACATTGTTGACTATTTTCCTTATGCTACACTTTATATCTCCATGACTATTTTGTAACACTCCATTTGTACTTCTTAATCCCTTTGCCCTTTTTTCCATCCCCCAAACTCTCCTCCCGTCTAGTAGCCCTCAAAATAGTCGCTGCATCTATGAGTTTGTGTCTGTTTTTGATGTTGTTGTTATTTTCTTCTTTAGATTCCACGTGTACATGAAATCATGCGATATTTGTCTTTATCTGACTTATTTCATTCAGCGCAATATCCTCTAGGTCCATCAAGACAATATCTTTTTCCATCCCCTTCCTTTTAGTCTGTGTGTGTGTCTTTTAATCTGAAGTGAGTCTCTTGTAGGCAACATATGTAGGGGTATTTTTTTTTCTTATCATTCAGCCTCCCTATCTTTTGGTTAGAGCACTTAATTCTTTTCCATTTGAGATACTTATTGATAGATATGTAGTTATTACCATTCTTTATTCATGTTTTTTCTTTTTAAAAAGTCTCACCAACATTTCCTGTAATACTGGCTTCATGTTGATAAGTTCCTTTAGCTTATTGTTATCTGGGAAGCTCTTTATCTGTCCTTTGACTCTAAATAAGGCTTTGCTGGATAAAGTATTCTTGGTTGTAGATCCTGAGTTTTCATCACTTTGAATATTTTGTGCCAAACTCTTCTGTCCTGCAAAGTTTCTTTTGAGAAATACGATGCCAGTCTTACGGGTGCTCCCTTGTGGGTAACTAATTGCTTTTCTCTTGCTGCTTTTAAGAGTCTCTCTTTGTATTTAAACTTTGGCTTTTTATCTATGATGTGTCTTGGTGTGGACCTCTTTGGATTCATCTTGTTTGGGACTCTCTGAGCTTCCTGGAGTTGTATGTCTATTTCCTTCACCAATTTAGAAAAGTTTTCCATCATTATTTCTTCTAATAGGTTTTTAACTTCTGGTTCTCTCTCTTCTCCTTTAGGTATCACTATGACAGATATTGTTACATTTAATTTTTTCCTATAGGCTCTTTAAATTATTATCATATTCTTGGATTCTTTTTTCTTGTCATTCTGATTGAGTGTCTTCAGCTTCCCCATCCTCTATTTTAGTAATTCAATCCTCCATTTCATCCACTCTGTTGATTCCCTCTAATATATTCTTCATCGCACATAATGTACTCTTACTGGCCCCCTTTTATAATTTCCATTTCCATTTTTGTTTCTTTATCTCTTTGTTAAAGTTCTCACTGAGGTCATCTACACTTCCCTAAGTTCATTGAGCATCTTTATAACCAGTGTTTTGAACTCTGCATCTGTTAGATTGCTTGACTACATTTTTCCTAGAGCTCTGTTCTGTTCTTTCATATGGGATCTGCTTCTTTCTGTGTCTGTTTCTATGTACTAAGAAAAGCTCCTAAGTCTCCCAGTCTGATTAGTGTGACTTTGTGTAGTAGGCGTGTCCGGTGGCACAATCCTGAGAGGGGTTCAGCTGAAGACCAAGTTTAATCCCAGCCTGTGCCCCTCCAGGGCCACCAGTTAAGATTCAGCAGGCAATCCACGCATGCTGTGCTTATAGTTGCCTCAAGAGACCACAACAGAAACTGAGGCCAGCTTCCATTAGTGTGGGTCTTGTAACTGCTCAGCAAGGGGCACAGGACTCGCTGAGGACACACCTGGATGTGACTTGAGTAGGGCTATAAGTTGGGGAAGACGGAGTTTCAGAGAATTCCCTGGGTGGAGCAACCTCTGTCATCCAGTTTGATGATGGCTCAGTTATGGTCGTGCTGTGTCTGCACTCTGGGAGCGGCGAGGACTCAACAGAGGAACAGTAGATACTGCCAGCCCTTCTGCCTGGGAGAAAGCTTTGCCTCCAGTCCTTGCTCTGACAACTCAGTGACCCCATATAAGTCCCTGGTGCCCTCCAAGCAGCTGACCCAGCACTGGTGCTCAGAGAGAGTGAGTCCTTCACTGCAAAAGTCCACTTGTGGACATGGCATTTTTAAGAGGCCTCTGCAGCTGCCAGCTGTGGCTGCCAAAGCTGGACCGGGCTGTCTCACATCTTTGCCCCCTCCTACCTCCAACTGTTGCAGCATGATTGCTTATTTCTTATTTCTCTCCATAGTTGTAGGGCTTCCATCCATCTAGACCCCAGAAGACTTTGCTTGCTGTTTGCTCCGTTTATGTCGCAATTTTGATGTGGTTGCAAGAGGGGATGAATGAAGCTTCTACCATCTACACCTTTTTGCCTGGTCTCCCTCCCCCCGCTTCCCCGCTTTTTTTCACTTTTCGATTAAGTACCTATTTACTCTTAAATTATTATAATTCTATATAATAACTCTGTCTTCCATTGGTAGACCCGAGATGCCCTAGAAACAAAAACTAAATCTCATACCACTTCCAGCATCTTCCTGCTTTTTACTATAAATGAGATTGTAGAGGCACAAGTGGAAGATAAGTTTTAGCAAAGTAAATTGGTGGGGGAAAGTATATACCCGACCCCTGTTCTAATTATTCAGTCCCCTTGCTCTCCTCCTAATTCTCATTTACCAACAAAATGTAGCCTGATTGGTTTTCTACTGTTGGTGAAGTATGTTACAAGTATGAAAAGGAAGAAAACTAGTATGAACCCTGTGGTGTTGAGTTGGGTTTTGGGGTATCAGTATGAATTCAGGGTTTTCAATATATGTAGCTCATTATAAAAATAAATACAAATGTAAATGTGTGTGTACACATACATACTTATATCCCTAGGTCTGTCTACTAGAGGACCTGGGAGCAGGGACACCTCAATAGCAATGACTACATCTAATGCCCAAATTTTGGTTTCTAAATACCATATCACCTGAAAGGAAGAAATGGAGAAATGACTGATGCCAGGACTGATACAGGGAAAGTACAAGAAGAGCCTAGAATACCTTGTTTATCATAAAGAAGTGCTAAAAGAACAATGGGGATGTAAAAAGAAAATGAATGATGGGGATGTGATAAAAGGACATAGGAGTCAGCTTGGAGAGGCTCTCACTTGCCAAATCTGAGACAATTCAATCATCAAAATTAATGATGATGAAGAATTATAACCCTTTAAATAAAATAGTAATCTACAAGTCCACACTGATTTAAATAAATGGTTGGGAAGAAGAGAAGGCTTTTCCTTAAATTAGAATACCAACTAATAAATGTAAAAGGAATGATGGAATCTTCATAGTAATAATTCATTCAAGAAACATCAGTGGGTGATAACTAGTTGGTGAAAGTTTGATGAGGAATATGACATTTACACAAGACGCTTATTAACTACAAAGATTTAAAAAAACTTTCATTAGAGAAATCTGGCAGGCAATGCCTTAATCAATGATGAGAATTAACATTAACAGTCATGGGAGTTGTTCCACGAGATAGAAGGAATGAAGAAGACACAGCAGTACTTCTGCTACCATCTTGCCAAAGATTCATAACTTGAATCTATCCAGGAGGAAATACCAGGCAATCCCGTCAATCCCGTCTTGTGGAACATTCTACAAAATAACAGACATGTAATCTTCAAAAGAATCAAAGTTATGAATGCGAAGGAAAGAATGAGAACTGCATTAAACAAAAACAAATTAGAGACATGACAACTCAAAGCAATGTGTGATTCTGGATACTTTTACTATAACGAGCTTTTGGGGGACAGTTGGTAAAACTCAAATGACTGTGGATGAGATAGTAGTAATGTAACAATGTTGGTATCCTGATTTTGATTGTACTGAGATTATATAAAAGATTGTTCTTATTTGTAAGAATAAGACACTAAGTACCCACAGATAAAGGAGAATCATGTTGGCATCTTACTCTCAAATGGTTGGCAGCGGGTGGGGGGTTGGAAGGAATTCTTTCTACTATTCTTCCATTTTTGTTGTGTGTCTGAAAATATTTCAGAAGAAAAACTAAAAATTGAAATGTAATCTGGAAGATGAATTTTGATACAAATTTATAGAAAGTTTAATGGAGAAATGTTCTTTATCTAGATATATTTACCTCTAAATTTATTTATCTGGTGGCCAGATAAATGGGGCTTCATCAAGAGATGAGATCACAAAGGATTGATCTGGCTATCAAAGTTCGATCACTTCCTATCAGTTCTTCAAATTATTTACTTCTACCTATGAGATGAATTAGTACAAGAGGAAAGCAAGCTGCAGGCAGCATATCTATGTAGGAAGCACTTTTTATGAGAATAAAACACAGAAGCTTGCTTTTTATGCAAAAGTTTAATTGAGATGATGATCGACATATTCTTGCCACACATTTCAGTAAGCCATGACTCTAAGTCAAACCTTCTGGGACATGCTTCCTCTCCCTTTTCTTCTCACTTTCTCATATACCCATCTGTTACTGGAAGGCCATTGCTAATGATGTATAATACAGGTACATTACGACCTTCATTAGCTAATTTAACAACAGTCTAGTGATCCTTCCCATTATGGCTCTTTATTGGCTGATGAATTCCGCCAAGAAGGGAAAAGCTTTGTGTGAGTAACTTATCTTTAAGGTAGTTTATATACAGGTGCTTCCTAAACTTCTCTTGATCATTCTGCCCTGCCAAGCAGCTTAGATCTTTCTTTTCCAACACTACTGTCCTGTCTGTGTTGTTTGTTTATTCCATGCCTTTTGATTTAATGTCTTCCTTCTACTCAGTCTTTAATTTTTAATGAAAACTGTTGCTCCTCACTCCTTAAATATAGCACTTTTTTACTCACACTGTTTCTTACAATTCATTAGTCAAGAATTTCACCCCTTCCCTTACATATCTCTTTAGAAAAGATGAGTATGGGGGTGGGAGAAACCCTTTTCAGACCTTTTAAACAGATTAGTGTATTTAAATAAAAAATTAGAATCATCAGGGGCTAAGCATCCAGGCTTCTTAAATATCACCTGAGCAAAAGAAAGACATTACTCTGAGGTTTGAATATGCCATTCTCTGATAGAAGTTTAGCACAGGCCTATAATTAAGAGAGTACCTATAAATATACTTCTTTCAGAAGTCTCTTCCCCACATTCCCATGAGCTCTTGCACTTTGTTTCTCCATTATTTCCAAGTAAGATATGACACCTCCTAGATGGACCAGTGTATTTTGGAGGAAGCAGGGGAAGAGGGTTTATTATGCAAATATAATAAGGAAGTGTTTATTATGCAAACAGCAACTGAGTTATGTGTCCTTTAAGACTACTAAATAGTTTTTAATTACAGCTATATCAGTAAATCCCATAAATATGCAAATGCAATTAGTTCACAAAATAGGCCTTTAAATATCTTTATTCCTCTCCAACAAAGTTCTTTGAAGTTAATCGCCAACTCTCTTTGTTTGCTCCCTTGGCAGTCGTGCTAAATTTGACAGAAATTTTGACAGATGTACATATTCAGAGGGAACCAAATTTTCTAAGCACATCTGGTCAGGCTAGAGGAGAAAAGCAGAAATGGACACTCTCGCCAAACTCAAATATTTAATGAGGAGAGTCCCATGTGAGATTTCTTTTACTTGATAGCATTGTCCTCTGAAATAAATATCAAGGTTACTACTGTGGGACCACTTCAAGTTCAAAGCCATATTCAACATTTGAATTTCTTCTGGCTCAGAATTTTATTTTTAATAACACTGCACATTTTTCTTGTTCCTAAAAAAAAAAATGCTAAAAATAAAAGAAATAGAGTACCCTATGACTCTGGCCCTCATGGCTTACATGACATGTTTTCTATGGGAAGTCACAAAACAAAGGAGCTAAGGTACCAGCCTTTGGAGTCAGACACACCTCATTTTGCCTCCCAGATCATTGCTAGATGTTCATTGCCTTGGTCAAATTGCTTATTGTTGGCAGGCTTCCAGTCAAGATGGCAGAGTAGGTAAACTCTGTGCTTGCCTCCTCTCACACTCACATTAAAATTACAACTCAACTACAGGATAGCCATAATTGGGAGTCTCCTGAAGTCTATCTGTAAAGAAATCCTACAACTGAGGACACACAGAAGAGGCCACCATGAGACTGGTAGGAGGGGTCGAGTTGTGTAAAGGGCTGGTCTCACACCCACAGTTGAGAATCAAGAGGGATGTCTCAGCTGTGGAGATCCCCCAGAAGAGTGTGGAGTCTTGGCCTCATACTGGACTCTCCAATCCAAGGTTCCAGTGCCAGGAAGAGAAATCCCCCACAAAACCTGCCTGTGAAAACCAGTGGAGATTGTGGCTGAGTGAGATGGAGGGCAGCTGGAGTTGCAGACATTTCTTTAAGGGGCCCATATGTGAGCTTACTCACTGATGGACTCCCTTGCTCTGAGCTCTAGCGCTGGGGTAGCAGCTTGAAAAGCAGCAAGGACATACTGGGAGAAACTGAGTTGTCTGGCTTCAGGGTGAGGGCTGGAGGGGCAGCTTTCCCTCAGACGGTAGTGATGGCAGGATCTATTGTTCATTTGTTGGGCCTCCCCACGCCCAACATGCAGACAAAAGCAGCCACCATATCTGAGTCTCCGTCAGCTTCACTAACACTGGTCACCCTGCCTTGGAGATTCCCTGAGACTTTGAGTCACTCAATTTGCAGGCCCACCCAAGCCTCTTCCAGTGGCTTTTTCATACAAATGGGCTGTTGTGGCTAATGATGCAAACTTTCCTAAAATTTCTCAAAGTTTCACAAAACCTAAATAAGTAGCATCTGGCCTTGGTGTGCACTGTACCTCTTGCTGAATAGCTTCAAGCCCAGCACTAGCAGTACTAGTAGAGTAAACTTGGTTGTAGGTCCTTGCTTTTCATCACTCTACCCAGCAAAGCTATTATTTAGAATCAAAGGGCAGATAAAAAGCTTCCCAGATGAGAAAAAACTAAAGGAGTTCATCACCACCAAGCCAGTATTACGGGAAATATTGGAGGGACTTCTGTAAGAAAAAGAAAAAAGAAAAAAATGTGAATAATAAAATGGCAATAACTACATATCTATCGACAATTACTTTCAATGTAAATGGATTAAATGCTTCAATCAAAAGATACAGTGACTGAATGGATAAGAAAACAAGACCCTTACATATACTGCCTACAAGAGACTCACTTCAGATCAAAAGACACACACAGACTGAAAGTAAAGGGATGGAAAAGATGTTTCATGAAAATGAAAACAAACACTCAAAAAACTGGGGTAGCAAATACAGACAAAATAGACTTTAAAACAAAGGCTACAAAAAGAGACAAAGAAAGACCCAGTAATTCCACCTCTGGGCATTTGTCTGAAGAAAACCAAAACACTATTTCAAAGGGACATGTGAATTCATATGTTTATTGCAGCATTATTTACAATAGCCAAGAACTGGAGACAACCTGGGTGTCCATCAATGGATGAATGGATAAAAAAGAGGTGGTATATATATATATACAATGGAATATTACTCATCCATAAAAAAAATAAGAAATCTCACCATGTGCAACAATATGGATGGACCTAGAGGGTATTATGCTGAATGGAGTAAGTCAGACAGAGAAAGACAAATGCCACATGATCTCACTTACATGTGGAATCTAAAGAATGAAATAAAACAGAAACAAACTCATAGATACAAAGAACATTTTGATGGTTGTCAGATGGGAGGAGGGTTGGAGGAGTGGGTGAAAAAGGTGAAGTAATTAAGAAGTACAAATTGGTAGTTACAAAGTTGTCACAATGATGTGAAGTACAGCATAAGGAATAGTCAATAATATTATAATAATTATGTATGGTGTCAGATGGGTACTAGATTTATGAGCATAATCACTTTGTTAGTTATGTAAATGTCTAATCACTATGTTGTACACCTGAAACTAATATCATATGCCAACTTTAATTTTTAAAAAATTGCTTCCTGTTTCTAAACCTTAGTTTCCACATTTGTAAATAGGGTACCATAGACTCTGTTTAGTTTTCTATGGCTGCATATCAAATTACCACACACTTAGCAGCTTAAAACAAAACTCAAGTATGAGCTTACAATTCTGTAGGTCAGAAGTCCAGGCACAGCCTGGGTGGATTCTCTGCTCAGGGTGTCACAAGGCAGAAATTATGGTGGTGAACTGGAGCTGGCTCTTACTGCACCAATTCTGTGTTCAGTGACATCAGGTTAGGAGCTTGGAATAAGCCATGATGAGAGTATTTGTCACATGGAAATCATCAAACACCACGAATCAAGGCCCTTCTCATCAGCTAGTCACTAAACATGTACCAGCGTACCATGGCTCACTCCCCTCAATGTACAAGGCCTTGTGGATTCTTTCATCATAACACTTATTCAAGTGTATTGTGACTATTTGTTTACTTTCCTGTTTCTTCCAGAATTCGGTGAAATTGTTGAAAGTACAGCACTGTATTCTTATTCACCTTTGTATCTGCGGCTCGGATCTTGGTACCTGGTGAGCACTCAATAACGTTTGAGAAGAATAGGTGGATGTTTGGGAACATGGTGGTGTGAGAGATGTTCCCAGGTCTCTCCCCTTAAAATAATAAGCTGAATAACTAAAACTCAATAAAAAACACCCAAACTTCACACCAGCACGTCTGCGCATAAGAACTACCACAGGTCAG
This sequence comes from Pteropus medius, assembly GCF_902729225.1. Taxonomy (NCBI): domain Eukaryota; kingdom Metazoa; phylum Chordata; class Mammalia; order Chiroptera; family Pteropodidae; genus Pteropus; species Pteropus medius. Next base: position 64,213,174 of record NW_024349800.1, on the reverse strand, counting down.
AACCCTGGGTGTCGGGCAGTGGACTGGAAGAAAGAAAGAAGCTGCCTCTCGCAGCAGCTGGAGCTCCCTGTAGCAGGAGTGGGAGGGGAGAAGGAGCGGGGAATTCCTTGAAAAGCCCTGCCTGGGAGATTTTGTGAGTTCTACGCAGCCAGTGGCAGGGCCCAGTCATCAGGGCAGAAGGCAGAGAAGCGGCTGGCAGAGACACAACAGTTGATTTTTACCAACCACTGTTGCAAAACCAAGGGTGAGCCACATTCCCCAACCCCCAACCGAGAGGGCCTCTCCCCCCATATCCTCCGAGACCTATTACCGCAGAACCCCAGGGGAATGTGAGCAAATGTTACCAAAACTGTTGCTAACACTGACAGGGACTGAAACTGAGGGTAGCGAGCGTGATTAAATATCTATCAGAAAATAAGAAGGCATTTTTAAAGCTTTATATAAAGCAAGGATCCTAGAGGCTTAGATGCCACCTACTGGAAACCAAGAGAAAAGCAACTTCTTTGCAACAGGCTAAAGAGAGAGCTTTATATAATAAATCTTCTTTCCGGAAAAAAAGCAGAATACATTTCCATTAATGCCCAGGTGGAGAAATAGTCCATTAAACATCATGTACAACCAAAGTGACAAGGCATCTCAGAAAGAAAGAGAAAAATCTCCAGAAAATAAGCTTACAGACATAGAAATATGCAACTTAAATGACAGAGAATTCAAGGTGGTACTTCTGAAAAAACTCAGTGAGTTCTGAAATGAGTCATATCAATTTCTGGAATTGAAAAAACAACTAAATGAGCAGAGCAAGGAGATTGAAACCCTCAAAAAGAACAGACTAGATCTTCTGGAGATAAAAAACACACTGCAAGAGTTGAAAAATGAAATAGCAAGCTTGAGAAATAGAGTCGACCAAATGAAGGAAAGGATCAGTGATGTCGAAAACAGAAATCTAGAAATAAATCAGAAGGAATAAGAGAGAAACCAAAGAATAAAAAATAATGAAAGAGAAATACAAGAACTAGCTGATACCACCAGGAGAGGAAACATAAGAATAATGAGCATTATCAGAGGTGAGGAAACGGAATAGGGATTAGAAAGCATCTTCAGACAAATAGTTGACGAGACTTTCCCAAATCTAAGGAATGAGCTGGAGCTCGGAATTCAAGAGGTCAACAGAACATCCAATTATCTCAACCCAAAGAGGCCTTCACCAAGACACATTGTATTAAAATTATCAAAAATCAACGACAAAGACAGAATTCTCAGGGCAGCCAGGGAGAAAAAAAAGGAAACTTATAAAGATAAACTCGTTAGATTTTCCTCAGATTTCTCAACGCAAACCTTACAAGCCAGAAAGGAATGGAAACAAATATTTAAACTTTTAAGTGAAAGGAACTACCAGCATAGAATAATACATTCAACTAAACTCTTCTTTAGATATGAAGGAGAAATTAAGACTTCCAGACATACAAAAATTGAGGGAATTCATTACGAGGCCTGCACTATAGGAAATTCTGAAAGGGGTTAGTTCATCTAAAACAAAATGACAAAAAAAAAAAAACACCATAATTAGGAGTAAAGCGACTATCAGGCAAATAGAAGCAGAGGAGTGCAACCCTTACTAGGAACAGGGCATTATAAGCTTAAATAATAAGAAGAAAATTGCTATCACAAGATAGTAATGAGCGTTCAGCATACATAGGGACAAATTAAGACAACAATGATTGAAAAGGCAGGGATTCAAAGATCCAAATTCACAAAGGGGAGTGGAGATAAGGCACACACAGAAGAAAATGGATGACTGTATATATATAACCATCCTGTACATATTCATAGTGGTAACCACATGCCAAAGATTCAGAACTGAAGTATATAACATAAAACAAGAAGGACCAGAGGGAAAACCCACAAAAGCCAACCAAAATAAAGAAAACAGAAACACAAGGACAAAGAAGCAATGGAAACACTGAGCTACCAGAAAGAAAAAGATAAAATGACCATAAGAAGTCCTCATATCTCAATAATCACCCTAAATGTAAATGATTGAACTCACCAATAAAAAGGCACAGATTGCAGAATGGATCAAAAAACAAAGCCCAACCATATGCTGCCTCCAGGAGACACATCTCAGCTCCAAAGACAAATATAGACTCAAAGTGAAAGGTTTGAAAATGATATTTCAAGCAAATGGCATTCAGAGAAAAGCGGGAGTAGCAGTACTAATATCAGATGAAATAGATTTCAAAACAATGTTTGAGAAGAATAGAAGGAGGAGAGGGAGGGAATTATTAACAAATGGTCAGAAAAAAATTTTGATTTATGGAAGAAAGATGATAGCAAAAAGGGCCTGGCTTTTCACAACCATGTGTGTGTGCTTCCCTTTCACCACCCATCTCACAAAGGCTGAGTGAGAATGACAGCTTGGGTTCAGAGCAAGATTGTTTTTATTTGGTTTGCTCCAGAACTACCTAGCAAGCATGCAAAAGATAAACGAAAGACACAGATACAGGTAGTTCATGCCTCTCTTTGATTCTCTCAGAGGGTACCTTTGATTCAAGGGTCTTGCAGTTGCTAGGAGTGAGATATCCCCCTAAAAGTCAGAGGAACATAGAACCATGGACTTGCTGCATCTGTCTATGCCCCTGACTACATCAGTTCCAGGAAAGTTGGGCTACAGCATAAAGTAGATCATCTTACTCAGTAAACCATGCTGTCCAGGCCTTCTGCGCAGATTATGGGCCTCAAAGTCTTCCTGTGCCTACACTGGGGAATGTCCCCTGATCTGCGGCTTTTTGCAAAGCCCAGGACTTTTCCATTAGTCCCATTTAGGAATTTGCTATGGAGAGGCCCAAATACTGTTAGTCACAGCAGCCAATAAGATATTCTGGTTCTGGTCTAAATTTCTGGATATTTCCATCTCTGCTGTGGATGCAAGGGCAAGGGCTTTGATCTTTTAGAGCTTGTTTCATTCATTCATTCATTCATTCATTCATCTTGTCACTGTGGGGAATTGTGGTAGACATTTATAAAGGATATATAAAGATAAGAAAGCTCAAGGAACTTGGGATGGAGGTTATAGATAGAAAACACTTATAATATAATGAGATAAATGCCAGCAGTTGAGTGAATTGAGGAAGATGGGAGTGAAAGAAAAGGAGCCCAGACTTGGTGCGGGATGAGGAGAGGCTTTCACAAATGGCTTTTGTGCTGGGTAAAGACAGTCAGCTAAGTAAGGAAAGGGAGAATGGGGCTAATAGCCGAAGGAATAACATGCAAGATGGTGAGATGAGAGAGCAGGGTTATGTTCCAGGAGGCTGGCAAGCCTCGCTTTGTAAACTGTGGGGGGAGGCAGGGGCAGATAATTCCAGATTCACATGAGTTGGGTGTATTAAAAAGTTCATGTTACAAAAAGTGTTGAGGGAAAATAAAATAGAAAGTGAAATATTGTATAAGTCTGTACAAGTGCTGTGATTATAAAGCTGTCTCCAAATGGCCTGTAGCAATTATTCCAAAATACACAACAGCTGTATTTGTCTCCTTTCCACCATTGCTGAAATTTACACTGTCATTGCTCCAGGAGAAAGGCTTGGCACTAATAATAGGTTGGCTGACTATGGCTGGAGTGTGACAGACCTCTAGTTAGAGCCCTTAAAGACTGTAAGCAGAAGAGTGGGAAAATGGAAAGCTCAGTGGAAACCAAAGTGAATGTAGTCAGAGCGCCGCCTTGTGGTGGCTGTCATGCCTGCAGCCCCAGAAAACAACCGATTTTACATTTTATTATACTGTGAACATTTACATGACTTGAAAGTCATGTTGTGCCTCTATTCATGTCACCATACTTTTTTATTTGTTCTAAATATCCCTCCTCAGATTCCCCAACACCAGCTCACACCAACCAATCTAATTCATTTCTATTCTGCTTACAACTATCAACAAAGTCTTTTCTGCTTACTTCTTTACTCTGTTTCCTCCAAACTCTTTGTCCCTAGGAGCTCCCAAGTTTCCCAGTGACTCGGTGACTTCCTAAGGGGTAACTTCTCTACTCTCTTCCTTAGACAGGTAATAAATAAAGCCTGGTTATCCACCTCTGAAAAAAAACAGTACTATTAAAAGCCATGTAGAAATTTAATATTAGACAGAATGGACAAAATTTCATAAAGTTGACTGTCTTAAGCTGGAGTTTTTGAAGCATACCTGAGATAAGGATCTGTGTATGAATGTTTATTATATAAGTACTCACAAAAGGAATAGCTAAAGAAATTAGGTGGCTTTAGTCTGACTCTGCAAGGAAACTTGACAGTGAAAACTACACTAAGAGTTTGTTCATTAGTAATGGAGCCTGGCTGTCATACTCTCATTCACACCTATCAAATACTTGCTATGAGCCAGAGGGCAGTGGTGGCAGGTAGTGAACTCCCAGGTATTTCCTTCTCTTTTCTGGGGCAGGCAAAACTTTAGTAGCCCAAGAGTAGTCTCTAAAAATGTTCTGGGTTTGGGTCTTTGGAAGCAATATAACACACTAAGCAGAGAAATAGTGAAAGGAGATCTGGGAAGACCACTGAAGGTCTCCACTGCAGAGAGAGTGAAGATTCATGGGAGGCACTAAGTTTCTTATTTCTCCAGAAGACAGTTGCTTTTTAAAGAACCTGACAATCAACTTTTCAGAGCCTAATCATATACGTGTGTGTGTGTGTGTGTGTGTGTGTGTGTGTACAGAGAGAGAGAGAGAGAGCGCACTATTTTCTGATACTATTCTTGCCAAAGGAAGCTCTTCTCTCTTCAAAATACACAATAATGGTTTTGCCACAAATATTTGCAGAGGCTCATGATTCCTAACTTGATCACATCTTTTAAGAATAAGATATGAATTTCCCATCAAGATGGTGGAGTAACTATACACTGAACTTGCATTCTCTCACAGCCACATCAAAATTACAACTAATTTAAACTACAGAACAACCATCACTGAGAATCACCTGAAGCCTAGTTGAATAGAAGTCCTATAACTAAGGATATACAGAAGATGCCACATTGAGACTGGTAGGAAGGACAGAGATGCAGAACAGGCTGGTTGCCATATCCATGTGTGGTGGTTAAAACTTGGGAGGGATATCTCAGTTGCAGAGTTTTCCCTGGAGGAGCAAGGGTCTCAGCCCCACACCAGGCTCCCCAGCTCAGGGTTCCAGACTGAGAAGTCCCTACAACTTCTGGCTGTGAAAACTAGAAGAGATTGTAACTGAGTGAGACAGAGGGCAGTTGGAGTCCCAGGTATTCCTCTAAAAGTGCCCACAAATGGAATTCCTCGCTGACAAATTCGATCCCTCTGAGCTCCACCAGTGCTGAGGCAGCGGCTCAAAAGGTGCCAGGGACATACAGGAAGATCTGAATTGTCTGGCTTCAGGGCAAGCACTGGAGGGGTAGCTTTCTCGCAGACAAAAGTGCTGCAGAGGGCATTGTCCCTTTGTTGGGCCTTCCCCACTCCTGGCATGCAGATGCAGGTGGCTGCCATATTTGAGTCTCCATTCACTTGGCCAACATTGTTGGCCCTGCTCTGGTGATTCCCTGAGACCCTGCCCCACCAAACTTGCAGGCCCACATGAGCCACTTTCAGTGGCTTTTACATGCAAATGGCCTGTCTTGGTTCATGCTGTGTGGACTTTCCTAAAATCTCTCCACATAAGCACCATCTAGCCCTGGCATGCTGCATTGCTACGCAGGCCCAAGCCCGGTACTAGTGGCAGCTGGCCTTGGTTCGCAGTTTAGCCTCTCCCAGATGCCTCCAAGCCCAGCACAATTTGCAACCATCTACAGACCACTTTGTAGCTAGTGGTCCTAGGCAGGACACAGGCAGCAGCTGAACGTGGCTGTAGCAAGACCCCTCCCAGAAAGCCTCAAGGGCAGCATACCCGATGGCCAGCTTCAAACCACACTGGAACACCACTGAGCTACCTCCACAAATGATACACCCAAATGGCAGACTGGGCAATACCAGAACCCTTCTAAAGCAAATCTTACTCTATAGGGTCAGTCCCTGCACAACAGCTTTTGCACTGTAGTCATGACCAGTCCTCACAACTAATAAGCCTGATGGTCAATCCCTTCCACTGATGTGCAAACAGCAACTAAGGCTCAACTACAATAGACAGGCACACACACCCACACAAAGGGTACCCCTGAAGCACTTGGCTCAGGTAACCAAGGAGACTGTGCCACTGGGCTCCACAGGACACTTACTACATAAGGCCACTCTACTGAGATTGGGAGATAGAGCAGCTCTACCTAATACATAGAAACAAAGAGAGGCAGTCAAAAAAGGACAAAGAAACATGCGTCAAATGAAATAACAGAACAAAGCTTCAGAAAAAGAATGCAATACAATGGAGACAAGCAACCTACCAGAAGCAGAGTTCAAAACACTGGTTATTAGGATGCTCAATGATCTCAGCAAGAACTTCAATAAAGAGGAAAAACAAAAACGAAGACAGAAAACATGAAAAAGTACCAGTCAGAAGTGAAGAATACAATAACTGAAATTAAAAAAATATATATGTTAGAAGGAATCAACAGTAAATTAGATGAAGCAGATGTTTGAATAAGCAATTTAGATAAGGTAGCAGAAAATACCAATCAGAACAGGAAAAAAAAAATGAGTATAGTTTAAGGAGCCTCTGGGATAACATCAAGTATACCAACATTCGCATCATTAAGGTACCAGAAGAAGAAGAGAGAGAGCAAGGAATTGAAAACCTACTTGAGAAATAATAACAGAACACTTCTCTAACCTGGCAAAGGAAACAGACATACAAGCCCAGAAAGCACGAAGAGTCTCAAACAAGATGAGCCCAAAGAGACTCACAGCAAAACACATCATGATTAAAATGCCAAAGGTTAAAGACAGAGAATCTTAAAAGCAGCAAGAGAAAAGCAGTTAACTACAAGGGAGCTCCCATAAGACTGTCCCCTGATTTCTCAACAGAAACTTTGTAGTCAAGAAGGGATTGGCAGGAAATATTCAAAGTAATGAAAAGCAAGGACCCACAACCAAGATTACTCTACCCAACAAATCTATCATTTAGAATCAAAGGACAGATAAAGAGCTTCCCAGACAAGAAAAAACTGAAGGAGTTCATCACCACCAAACTGGTATTATAAAGAAATGTTACCAGGGTTAGGGGGGAGAAGAAGAGGAGGAGGAAAGATAAAAAATATGAATAATAAAATAGCAATAACTACAAATTTATCAACAATTACTTTTTATGTAAATGCATTAAATGCTCTAGTCAAAAGATATAGGGTGACTGAATGGATAAGAAACAAGACCCTTACATAAACTGCCTGCAAGAGACTCACTTCAAATCAAAAGGCACACACAGACTGAAAGTAAAGAGATGGAAAAAGATGTTTCATGAAAATAGAAACAGAAAAAAAAAAAAGCTTGGGTAGCAATACTTATACCAGACAAAATAGACTTTAAAACAAAGGCTATAACAAGAGACAAAGAAGGACACAGTAATCCCATCTCTGGGTATTTATTTGAAGAAACAAAAACGCTATTTCAAAGGGACATGTGCATCCATATGTTCACTACAGTATTATTTACAATAGTCAAGAATTGGAGGCAATCTGTGTATCTACCAATGGAAGAATGGATAAAGAAGAGGTGGTACTTACACACAATGGAATATTACTCAGCCTTAAAAAAAATGAAATCTTGCCATGTGCAACAATATGGATGGACCTAGAGGGTATTATGCTGAGTGGAATAAGTCAGAGAAAGACAAATGCCATATGATCTCACATGGGAAATCTAAAGAACAAAATAAACAAACAGAATAGAAACAAACTCAGATACAGAGAACATTTTGATGGTTGCCAGATTGCAGGGGGTAGGGGGGTTGAAAGATGGATGAAAAAGTTGAGGGATTAAAAAGTACAAATTGATAACAGTTACAAAATGATCACAGTGATATGAAATGTAGCATAAGGAATATAGTCAGTAATATTGTAATAACTATGTATGGTGTCAGATGGGTACTAGATTTATTGGGGTGATCACTTCGTAAATTGTATAAATGTCTAATCACTATGTTGTACACCTAAAACTAATATAATATTGTACGTCAACTGTAACTCAAAAATTAAAAAATTTTTTAAAAGTAAATATGTGGTAATAAAATCTGAAGTCTTAAGTATGCTAATGTGAAGTCTAAACAAGTAGTTTGCAATCCTGGTGGCAGATTAGGATTATCTGGATTGTTTAAAAACCTTTTAAAAATTACCTGGGATTTACTTCCACAGATTCTTATGTTACAGCACAAGGTGGGGACCAGGCACTAGCATATTTCTGAAACTCCATAGGTGACTCTGATGTGTAGCTGGGTCTGAAAACCATAAGTTTAAAGCAATGCAAATAGACTCACTTGTAGATGGGTGGACTGAATGTCCCTTCATTCAATTATTATTAAATTCTGCTTTGATGCTTATAAAAAGAAATTGTTGTGTTGTCTGTTTGGCATACATTTCCTTTCTCAGACAATTGCCTTTTTCTCCAGCTCCAGTGCCCATGTGTATACTATTATCTCATCCTTTTTGACCAAAGCCAGTAGGACAAGGGGTGGACATCTGGTTCAAGTGGACCACTAGAACATCTCCTACAACTTGGCGCCAGGACAATAAGCCACTAGCCAGTTGGTTAGTAATGCTGGGGCTGGAAAAGTATTGAGGATGCAGGGCCGGAAAGATGTCAATTTTCACTATTTCCACAGAGAAGCAAAGAATGCTTGACTACAGAAAATAAGGAGAAAAACCTACAGAGAGATCAAGGATGAGGAAGCACATACAGTAGCAGTTAAAAAAAAGAAGTAATTTTGATTCCTGATGATGCTTCAAGAACTTGTTTCAGTGCCTATGCAGATCAGCTGCACTACGACGAGATTACTCTGAGATCTCTAAAAAAAAAAAAAATTACCCTCTCTTCCACTTTTTACTTAGAGCAGCTTTGTGCTGATTTCTATTATTTGCAACTAAAAAAGGCTTTGTTAAAACAATGGTAATGTGGCCAGGTACAAAGTTTGTGCCAAAAAAATATCTCTTAGATAAAGTATGTAGAAGAATGTAAGTGATAGTGCATATATATTTCCGAGCCTATGTAGAATCATTCCTTGCCACCATGTTCGTCTGCCTCACTAGAGGTCACTTAAGGGCAAGAGGCCATGTCTTAATCATCCAGCTAGCATCTAGCACAGTAAAGTCAGATAGTGGATGTTCAATAAATAATTTTTGAATTTAACTATTAGGCTTGTCAAATAGAATACGTATTAGTTTGCTAGGGCTGCCATAGCAAAGTACCACAGATTGGGTAGCTTAAACAACAGAAATTTATTTTCTTACAGTTCAGGAGCCTGGAAGTCCAAGATGGTGTCCAGAGGGTTGGTTTCTTCTGAGGCCTCGCTCCTTAGTCTTCATGTGGTCACCCCTTGATCTGCGTGTTTCTGTGTCCTGATCTCTTCTTGTAAGGGACCCCAGTCATATTGGACTAGGGACCACCCTAATAACTCAATTTAAATTTAATTACACCCCTTTAAATGTCCTCTCTGCAAATATAGCCAATTCTGAGGTACTAGGTGTTAGGACTTCAACATATAAAGTTTTTAGTGAGCGGGGGGGGGTGGGGGTGGGGGAGATACAATTCAGTCCATAACAATGTATGTTCATTCATTTACTTATTTCATACACTTTCATTTATTGCAATGAAACAGGCCTATTATAATCCTCTCAACTAAAGACTCTTGAGTATATCATCATTGCTAAATGTGCCAACTCCTTTATATTCTTAGTTTGTAACTCTCAAAGAATCGTAGAGATTGAATTAACTCCAGATTAGATGACAACCCTTTGGAGGAAATCTAAGACTACAAACTTCAGAAAAATAGATAAGTTCCTAGCACACAGTCTTATTTTTAAAACTGGAATAGATAGAGTTTTTAAAATTTTTTGCTTCATTTTCATGTTTTAAAAATTAAGACTATTTTTAGGTCAATTTTGAATTCACAGAAAAATTTGGGAAAGGTACAAAGATTTCTCACATATGCCCTGCCCCTATAAATGTACTGACATTCCCCACCACAGTGATATATTTGTTACAATTGATAAACCTACATTAACTTGTCATAATTACCCAGTCTATAGTTTACGTTACAGTTCGCTATTGATGTACAATATGTGGGTTTGGACAAATGTATAATGACATGTTGATATCATACAGAGTACTTTCACTGCCCTAAAAATCTGTGCTCTGTTTATTCATCCTCCCCTTCACAACACTTTTCTATTTACTGATCTATTTACTGTCTCCATAGTTTTGCCTTTTCCAGAATGTCATTTCAGACATTTCAGATTGGCTTTTTTTTTTTACTTCTTAATATTCATTAAAGTTTCTTTGATGTCTTCCCATGGCTTGATAGCTCATTTCTTTTTAGTACTGAATAATATTCCATTGTTTGGATGTCCCACAGTTCATTTATCCACTCGCTTATTGAAGGACATCTTGGTTATTTCCATGTTTTGGTAATTATGAATAAAGCTGCTATAAATATTAGTGTACAGGTTTTGGTATGGATATAAGTTTTCAGTTTCTTTGGGTAAATACCAAGGAGCATGATTTGGGAATCGTATGGTAAGAATATGTTTAGTTTTGTAAGAAACTGTCAAACTGCGTTTTAAAATGCTGCACTACTTTGTTTTTCCACAAGCAATGAATGAGAGTTCCTGTTGCTTCACATCCTCACCAGTATTTAGTGCTGCCAGTATTCCAGATTTTGACCATTCTAATAGATGTGTACTGGTACGTCATTGTTGTTTTAATTTGTATTTCCCTGATGACAAATAATGTGGAGCATCTTTTCATATGCTTATTTGCCTTTGGTGAGGTTTCTGTTAAGGTCTTTGGCTCTTTTTTGTTTGTTTGCTTTTTATATTGTTGAGTTTTAAGAGATCTTTGTATATTTTGGATGACAGTCCTTTATCGGATATGTTTTTTGTAAATATTTTCTCTAAGTCTATGGGTTGTCTTTGCATTCTCTTTACATTGTCTTTCAAAGAGAAGAAGTTTTAATTTTAATGAAGTCTAGCTTATCAACTATTTCTTTCATGAATTGTGTGACTTTGGAGTTATATCTTTAAAATCCCAAGGTCATCTAGGTTTTTTCCTATGTTATCATACAGGAGTTTTATAGTTTTGTGTTTTACATTTAGATCTGTGATTCATTTTGAGTTAATTTTTGTAAAGAATGTTAGGGATGTGTTTGGATTAATTTTCTTCTGTATGTGGATATCTAGTTATTCCAGCACCATTTATTGAAAAGACTATCTTTACTCATTGTAATTCCTTTGCTCCTTTGTCAAAGATCAGTTGACTATATTTGTGGGTCTATTTCTGTGCCCTCTATTCTGCTGCATTGTTCTATTTGTCTTTTTTACCACTGCCACACTCCTTTTCTCCTGTAGCTTTATAGTAAATCTAAAGTTGGGTAGTGTCAGTCCTCCCACTTTGTTCTTCTTCAATATTGTGTTGGCTATTCTGGGTTTTTGCCATATAAACTTTAGAATCAATTTGTCAATATCAACAAAATAAATTGCTAGGATTGTGGTTGGAATTACATTGAGTCTATCGATCAAGTTGGTAAGAAATGACATCTTAACAAGATTGAGTCTTCCTATCCACAAACATGGAATATCTCTCCATTTGTTCAGTTCTTTCATTGTTTAGAATTTCATAGTTTTCCTCATAGAGATCTTGTACATATTTTGTTTGTTAGATTTACACCTAAGTATTTCATTTTGGGGGGTGTCAGCACTGAGCTGATCGAGAAGGGAAGGCTTCAGTGGTGAGACACTCAGTTGAAAGAATGCACGAGGAGCCGAAATGAGAATGAAACGGCAGGCATCAACTTTATTGCAGGGAGCGTGCGCTTCTGCGCTAGGGGACCACATGGGCTTTACATATGTCAGAGAACAATAGTGGCATTCTGCCACACATGCGTAATAAACAATAAGCTGAGTCATACTTACATAAGTTAGGCACAGGAACTTTACTACATTAATGTAACATTTTAAGTCCAGAGTCTTATCCCTAGCCGCGAGCCTGGATCATAGCCAGACCTGGGACCCACAGGGGTGAGGTAAATAATTTTGTTTATAATTTTGAATTTCTCTTGTTCATTCCTCATAGAGAGGAAAGTGATTGACTTTTGCATATTAACCTTGTGTCCTACAACATTGGTCTAATCACTTATTAGTTCCAGGAGGGTTTTTCTGGTCAATTATTTTGGCTTTTCTATATAGATGATCATATCATCTGTAAATAAAGAGAGTTTCATTTTTTCCTTCTCAATCTATGTAACTTTTATTTCCTTTTCTTGTCTTAGTGCATTAGCTAGAACTTCCACTATGACGTTGAAGAAGAATGGTGATAGGGAACCTCTTTGCTTTCTATCTGATCTTAGTGGAAAAGATTATGATTTTCCACAATTAATGTTAACTGTAGAGTTTTTGTAGATATTCTTTATCAAGTTTAGGAAGTTCCCCTGTACTCCTAGTTTAGTGACAGTTTTTATCGTGAAAGAATGTTGAATTTTGTCAAATGACTTTTCTGCATTTATTAACATGGTCATGTGATTTTTGGAAATGGTTTTTCTAAGGCTTTTACTCTAGTTTTCACCCTAAGTTTAGTCAGGTAACTTTTAAATTATTTTATTTTTTAAAATTATTTCCCTCTTTTCTGTGCTTTGTTGTGTTACTTTTCAATGGAGATAATTTACATATAGTAAAATGTACAGATCTTTAATATGCAGTCTGGTGAGTTTTGGAAAATGTATAAATTCATGTAACCAACATCCCAATCAAGATATGATAAATTTCCAAAAAGTTCCTTCATGTTCTTTGCCTGTTTTAGAATTTCCTATAATTAGAATCATATATATATATATACATATGCACACACACCACACACACACACACACACACACACACACACACACACACACACAGAGAGAGAGAGTCAGGCTTCTTCCTCTTAACTTAAGGGGTTTTTTTGAAATTCACATGTTATGTATATCAATAATTCTTTGATTTTTATTTCTGAATGATATTTTATCATTTGGATGTTACTCAATTTATTTATCTAATTTCCTATTGATGGATATTTGGGTCATTTCCAATTTGAGACTATTAAATATAATATGGACATCCTGGAGTAAGTCTTTTTGTGGATGCACACTTTCATTTATCCTAGGTAAAAACCTAAGAATGGATTGCTGGGTATTAGGATAGACGTATGTTTAATATTTAAGAAACTACCAGATTTTCCCAAAGTGGTTTTACAATTTTATACTCCTACTAGCAATGTATATGAGTTTGGATTGTTCCATATCCTTTCCAACACTTTTATAAAGTCTTTTAAATTTTAGTCATTATAGTGAGTGCATAGTTATATCACATTGTATTTTTAAACTGCATTTCCCTAATGACTAATGATGTATTGGCCATTCATACTTTATATATCTTTTTCTTAATGATTTGTAGTTCTTTATACATCTAGTTACGACTTTGCAAGATACATGTATTATATTTTCTCCCAGTCCATGGCTTATCTTTCCATTTTATTAACAGTCTTTTGAGGAGCATATTTTTTATTTTGAGTAAGCCAATTTCTCAATTTCTTGTTATATTTAGTGTATTTTGCGACCTGTCAAACTAATCTTTGTCTATATCTAGGTAGAGAAAATAATCTTTTATGTTGTCTTATCCCTAGAAGCATTAAAATTTTAGTTTTACATTTAGATATATGGCCCTTCTTGAATTAGTTGTTGTATATAATGTAGTCAAGGTTCATTTTTTTTCATACAAATATCTTGTTTATCACCATTTATCAAAAAGACTTTTCTTTCTTCCACTGAATTGTATCAGCACCTTTTCTGAAAATCAGTTGACTCGAACTTATTTCTGGACTCTCTATTCTATTGCATTGATATGTGTTTATCATGAGGTTTCTCAACTTGAGCACTATTGACATCTCAGGCCAAATAATTCTTTGTTGTGGGAGCTCTCCTGGGAATTATAGGATATTCAGCAGCATCCCTGACCTCTATTAGTAGATATCTGTAGTACCCATTCCCAAATTGTGAAAACCAAAAATGTCTCCTGTGGGACAAAACTATCTCTGCTGGAAAATCACTGGCATATCCTTTTGTCAACACCACCTGAGTTGAAATGGTTGGAAAAGGCAAAAGATGTATCTTAGCCTTTCTAGTATGGTTAAATACTAAGAATGATATCTTTTGATGAAGAAAAATCCTTAATTTTAACATAATTTATCAGTCTTTTATGGATTACGCTTTTAGTATCAGATTTAAGTAAGATATTCTCTTTCCTCAAAGCATAGGATTCTCCAGGTGTTTTATGAGTTTTAATTTTGCTTTTTTTTTTTACATTTAAGTCTTTAATATATCTAAAATTAATTTCTAAGGCAAGCATCCAAAATTATTTTTTATAGGGATAACTACCTATCCCAGCACCATTTAAGTCCATCCTATCCCCACTGGTCTATGATGCTGGTCTGTGAAAAATCGAGTTTGCAGAAATTAGCTTACTTCTAGTACTCTATTTTATTATTATCTTTTTATCTGGAGGCTAGAGTTATTTTCACCTTATAAAAAGGAAATTGGTTCCCAAGTGTTTAAGATTTTCATGAATTCTTCAGAACTCATGGTTTTAAGAAATTTTTTTAGTATTTCTATATTTTCTAGAGAAACAAAAAAAAAGGGGGATGTGATATTATTTTGAATACCAAGACCAAATACTTCTAAAATGAAAATTAACTCATCAACTTTACTGTAAGTTATTTCAGTTTTCCAGAAACCACATATGCCTACAAGACAAATTTTAGGAAGGCCGGAAACCATGTATTTTTCAACTAGCAAAAACAAAGCTGTTTCTGAAACATCTTCTTAACACCTGCAATTTAACCTTATATATCATCTAATTCTTTAATCTAGGGATTATAACAGAAATGTCCATACTCTGTCCTCCATAGCAAGAAAGTCCATTTCCTAATTGCTGATAAACTGGCCCTTAAGGATATTTCTGACTAGATCATTCCTGGAAAGGATCTTATAGCTCAAACAACAGTCACACCTGTCAATCGGCCTCAGCCATCAGCTTTCAAATCCAGTTGCTCTGAAGCCAGTGGCAAAAACTATTTATAGAGTGAAGCCCAGAAGAATTATAAGTATACATTTTTTTCTTTCCCCTTTTCTTTTTCTAACACCTTCCCTTCCTTCTCACATATCCCACACAAGCTCCACGTAAGTACTTAATAATATTGAAATGGGGTTATTTCATTATAATATAAGCTATATTTTGGGTTTGAGGCAAATCAGAAGCAGAAATATAAATTCATTGACTTAGGAAATAACCTAGCATTGGGACAAAAAGTTTTCTAGGAAAGGGAAAAAATATTTCAATTTCTCCTTTGGGAAAATACTCTGGAAACTATTCTCCTTTTTTTAAACATTATCTATTTGCTATTGCTGCTGCTTCTTATTTTTTTCCTGAATACTCTTGAAATGATTATCAACTAATAATGTAATTATTCTGGAGCCTTTATGTATGGGTTTTTAAGGAGGAATGAGAAGGGATTTTCTGTGGTGACAGCACATGTTCCTTGATACCCACTTTTGATATTTGATCACCATGAAGCTTGCCAACTGATGGCCAAGTACTGATGTATAGTGTTCATTAAATGCTTTGGTTGGACAGGGTAGCTATAACTGATTACCATGTCCACAGCCGGGTGGTAGTTAAATCCAAGGGGGCTGAGAGAATTTTTCAGATCTAGAGCCCTCAAATTGATTGGATAGAATTTTTAAGCTGGAGCCCTGTTTAGAGCCATTTAGCAGAAAGATTTTTAATCGAAACTCAGGGGCTTATATTTACCAAATGACCTGTACATATCTCTTTCAGAGACATGAGTATAGGATGTCCCTGGTGGTCTTTTAACAAAATTTTCATAAATAAGGGTAATAAGTTTCCACTCAACATTAAATAAGCAATTTCCTGAAATGAATGTTCAAAGACAAAACAAGAGTCGCTCCAGAGACATGGTAAAGACACACAGAAATAAAGCTTCCCAGTAAAGTAGAAGCATGCAAATAAAGTAAGCTAAGAAATCGATTTGTTTTGCAATGACCCCCAGGTTGAGGCAATAAACACACAGGTTTTGATTACTCATAAAAAAAAAAAGGTAAAGCCACAAACAAAAAGTCCTAAAACCATTAGACATAAACGTGATTAGCCTATTGAATGTGGAAGATTCTGATCACTCTGACAGTTTACCTGCCAGGGAAAGGTATCTCCAAGTGAAAGAAGAATCCCCAGTCATGGTCCTGGCTCCTGAGAGTAATCAGGTCTCCCATAGGAGCTGCACCTGTTTTTTTTTTTAATGCCACAAGCTGTGGTCACATGCAGACCAGAAAGCCTGCAGGTGAAACATCACAATCACATGGCAACATCGCCAGGAACACAGGAAAGGCCACCATCCATATAAAATTCACACCAAAGATGCTGTCCGAGGCCTAGACCAGGTCAATAGTAATAGCGGTAATCCCTAAAAAGGGCTCTACCACAGCCAGCCTACATGTAGATTTGGGACAGCCGAAAGTGTGCCAAGTGGATTGCCGTCATGATACATGTAAATGTGAAACATGGTCAGTAGGTATAGTTTCCACTAAATTGTTGAAAATACAGTGGCACCTTAGCTCTTAATATGCTCTCATAAGCATCTGGCACAAACTTAAAATACTACAAAATTCTGCTTTGAGCTCCAAAAAATCTAAAATGGGACAACTTGGCAATTCTTTTCTATTTTATTATTTTTTAAAATTAAATTTATTGGAGGTAATGTTAGTTAACATTATATAAATTTTAGGTGTACAACCTCATAATATGACATCTGTATATTCTATCATGTGCCCATCACCTGAAGCCTAGTCTCCTTCCATCACCATGCATTTGACCCCCTTTACCCTCTTTGTCCTTCCCCCACACCCCTCCCCCTATGGTAACCACCATTCTGTTGTATCTAGGTTTTTAAAATTTTGTTTCATTTTTTCATTTGTTACTTTTTGTTTTATATCTCACATATAAGTGAAATCATACCGTGCTTGGTCCTTTTTCATCTTAGTTATTTCACTTAATATAATACTCTCACGAGATTCCATGTTCATGGATTGGAAGAATTAATATTGTTAAAATGGCCACATTACCTGAAGCAATATGCAGATTTAGTGCAATCCCCATCAAAATCCCAATGGAAGTTTTCACACAACTAGAAAATTAATCCTAAAATTTACACGAAACCACAGAAGATCCACAGCAACCCAAAGAGGTG